>NW_026068084.1:3398017-3417922 GCF_014885135.2 Alexandromys fortis
GAACCTGAAACGACCCTATCCTATAGCAATACTGACGAATATCTTGCATATCACCATAGAACCTTCATCTGGTGATGGATGGAGATAGAGACAGAGACCCACACTGGAGCACTGGACTGAGCTCCCAAGGTCCCAATGAGGAGCGGAAGGAGGGAGAACATGAGCAAGGATGTCAGGACCACGAAGGGGTGCATCCACCCACTGAGACAGTGGGATGGATCTATTGGTAGCTCACCAAGACCAGCTGGACTGTGACTGAAAAAGCATGGGATAAAACCAGACTCTCTGAACATGGTGAACAATGAGGGCTGATGAGAAGCCAAGGACAATGGCACGGGGGTTTTGATCCTACTTCATGTTCTGGCTTTGTGGGAGTCTAGCCGGTTTGAATGTTCACCTTCCTGGACATGGACGGAGGGGGGAGGACCTTGGACTTTCCACAGGGCAGGGAACCCTGACTGCTCTTTGGAATGGAGAGGGAGGGGGAGAGGAGTGGCGAGAAGGGGAGAAATGTGGGAGGAGGGGGAGGGAAATGGGAGGCTGGGAGGAGGCGGAAACTATTTTTCCTTTTATCAATAACAAAAAAGAGTTAATAAGAAGCCTGAGATAATGGGCCAATCAGTTTATAGTTAATGTATACCTCTGTGTGATTTCTTCAGGACTTAATGATTGTGGGAACCAGGCAGAACAGAAAACTCAGTCAACAAATGGTTTACAAGATGTAGACGACTGCATCCACATAAAGCCTTCTAGATTTTGGGAAGTAATTCTAGCCAAAAAAGAATAGAGTTAAGCACAGCTTATTGATACCAACATTTTCTCAGGTGGGCTCTGCTTGCTAGTCGCTCTCATTTAAGATAGACTTCCTAACTCAGCTTTAGCTGCAAAACCTTGCAGCTCTTTTAAGAGGTTTTGCCAAGAAACACTTAAATGGGGTTGATGAAAAGCTGACCACATGTGTTTTGGTTTTCAGCCATAGCAAGAAAAAAGCTGCACCCATTTTAAAATGCCAGTTTCTGGACCATTCTGCCAATGCAAACTCCCACACTTTCAGGTAGGAGGACCTGCTACAGACCATTTGAGTGTGATTTTTGAGCAGACTGGTGCAGCTTGCTTGCTGGCAGGGACCTTGAAACACCATAGAGTTGTGGCAATAAATATGGCCTCCCCCATGAGGCTGTAATCTCACAAAGCTAAGGAATGAGCGGGATTCAGCCATCAAAGCCATGGCTTTAATCCTAACCATATTGCTTAGCAAATTAAAGGCTAATGTGGTCATAAAAATAGAGAGATATAAAGTAAGGAGATATTCAAAGATGAAGAAAACTTCTAAATGGTTTACAGTGTGTTAAAAATATATGCAAGCTTGGGAGAGTAAACAAAAAGGTTAAAGTCCTTAAAATAAAAAAGAAAGAGGGTAGTTGGGTATGGTTGTACACACCTTTAATCACAACACTTGGGAGACAGAGGCAGACAGACCTCTGTGAGTTCAAGGTGTGGTGGCACACACCTTTAATCCAAGCACTTAGCAGGCAGAGGGAGGCAGATCTCTGTGACTTCAAGGACAGCCTGGTCTACTGAGGAAGTTCTAGGACAGCCAAAGATACAGAGAGAACCTGTCTCAAAAAGCAAAAAAATAAAAGTAAAAAAAAAAGAGAAAGAAATAGAGGTTAAAATAAAGCCATGTAAAGATGAAAAATACACAGAGAGCCTGGATACTTTATGTTATTATGTTCTCTTTGAATTGTTTGAATGCTGAGGAGAGAGCAACAGCTGCTAAAAAGATATTTTCTTATAAATGCTGCTGAATTAATCCAATATAGAGAGGATTACTTTTGTTTCCATAGGAAATGAGAGACTGTGAATTCATTCTGAGTTAAGAAATATCAGGTTTGATCAAGGAAGACCACCTGAGAAATCTCTGGTAGGAACAGATGGCCCAGATGTCAGAGTTCTACACCAGAACAGATTAAAGATGCTGCCTTTGATGATCAAGCCTCACAAGATACTCCAGTCAAGACATGATCCTAATTCTAAATTCTCTTTAGGTCCCCATAAGATTATCCATTCCCCCAGCCAGTAGAAAGTCACCTGGAAAACTATACCCACATTCCAAAAGTGGACTATGGATATTTTTCTTTGTTTAAAAAAAAAGAGGGGGAAGTGATGTGAAAGAATGGTCTGTATTTTGTCAATTATATTTTTAAAAAACACTGATTGGCCAGTAGCCAAACAGGAAGTATAGGCAGGACAATCAGACAGGAAGTAGAGGCAGGTCAGTGAGGACAGAAGTATTCTGGGAAGATGGAAGCTCTTTTTGCAGTTGTGACCCTGCCACAGAAGAAGCAAGATGGGACTGCCTCTTCAAAAAAGGTACCCAGCCATGTGGCTAACATATACTAGAATAATGGGCTAATATAAGTTATAAGAGTAAATAAGAAGCCTGAGATAATGGGCCAATCAGTTTATAGTTAAAAAATAAAAAGAAATAGAAACAGTCACCAAAAATCTCCCAACCAAAAAAAGAGTCCAGGTCTGGATGGTTTCAGATGAGAATTCTACAAGACTTTCAAAGAAGATCTAATACCAATACTCCTAAAATTATTCCACACAATAGAAACAGAAGGAACATTGCCAAACTCTTTTTATGAGGCTACAATTATCCTGATACCCAAACCACAGAAATACATTACTAAGAAAGAGAATAACAGGTCGATCTCACTCATGAACATTGATGCAAAAAATACTAAATAAAATACTGGCAAATTGAATCCAAGAACAAATCAGAACCATCATCCACCATGATCTAGTTGGCTTCATCCCAGAGATGTAGGGATGGTTCAATATAGGAAAATTTGTCAACATAATCCACCATATAAACAAACTGAAAATTAAAAACCACATGATCATCTCATTAGATGCCAAAAAAGTTTTTGACAAAATACAACATCCCTTCATAATAAAGGTCTTGGAGAGACCATGGATAAAAGGAACATACCTAAACATAATAAAGGCAGTATGCAGCAAGCCAACAGCCAACATAAAACTAAATAGAGAGAAACTCCCAGAGATTCCACTGAAATCAGGAATAAAACAAGGTTGTCCACTTTCTCCATATCTATTCAATATAGTTCTTGAGGTTCTAGCTAGAGCAATAAAACACCAAAAGGAGATCAGGGGGCTACAAACTGAAAAAGAAGAAGTCAAGATCTCACTGTTTACTGATGATATGATAGTTTATAAAAGCGATCCCAAAATTCTACTAAGGAACTTCTACAACTCATAAACACTTTTAGTAATGTAGCAGGATACAAGATTAACTCAAAAAAAAAAATCAGTAGCTCTCCTGTGCACAGATGATAAAAGGGCTGGGGAAGAAATCAGAGAATCAACACCCTTCACAATAGCCACAAATAGCATAAAATATCTTAGAGTAACTCTAACCAAACAAGTGGAAGACTTATATGACAAGAACTTTAAATCTTTGAAGAAGACACCAGAAAGTGGAAAGATCTCCCATGCTCTTGAACAATCAGAATTAACATAATAAAAATGGCAATCTTACCAAAGGGAATCTACAGATTTAATGCAATGCTTATCAAAATTCCAGTGAAATTTTTCAAAGACCTCGAAAAATGGTACTTAATTTTACATGGAAAAGCAAAAAGCAAAGCAAAGCAAAACAAAACAAAACAGGATAGCCAAAACAATCCTGTACAATAAAAGAACTTCTGGAGGCATCACAATCCCTGACTTCAAACTCTACTACAGAGCTACAGTACTGAAAACAGCCTGGTTTTGGCATAAAAACAGACAGGAGGAACAATGGAACAGAATAGAAGACCCTTATATCAACCCACACATCTTCTGATTGTTGACAAAGAAGCAAAAATATCAAATGGAAAAAAGAAAGCATATTTTACAAGTGGTGCTGGCATAACTGGATATCAACATGTAGAAGAATGAAAATAGACTCATATCTATCACCATGCACAAAATTGAAGTCCAAATGGATCAAAGACCTCAACATAAAGCCAGCCACACTGAACCTCATAGAAGAGAAAATGGGAAGTACACTTGAATGCATTGACACTGGAGACCACTTCCTAAATATAACCCCAGCATCATAGACACTGAGAGAAACAATCAATAAATGGGACCTCCTGAAACTGAAAAGCTTCTGTAAAGCAAAGGACATGGTCAATAAGACAAAACAACAGCCTACAGAATGGAAAAAGATTTTCACTAACCCCACATCAGACAGAGGTCTGATCCAAAATATACAAAGAACTCAAGAAATTGGTCACCAAAAGAACACATAATCCAATAAAAAAAATGGAATACATACCTAAACAGAGAACTCTCAACAGAGGAATCTAAAATGACTGAAAGACACTTAAGAAAATGTTCAACATCCTTAGTCATTATAGAAATGCAAATCAAAAAAACTTTGAGATTCCATTTTACATCTGTAAGAATGGCCAAGATCAAAAACACTGATGACAACTTATGCTGGAGAGGTTGTGGGGAAAAGGGAACACTTCTGCATTGCCGGTCTGAATGAAGGCTGGTACAACCCCTTTGAATGTCAGTGTGGTAATTTCTCAGAAAATTAGGAAACAACCTTCATCAAGGCCCAGAAATACCACTTTTGTGTATATTTCTAAAAGATGCTCAATCGTGCCATAAGGACATGTGCTCAACTATGTTCATAACAGCTTTGTTTGTCATAGCCAGAACCTGGAAACAACCTAAATGTTCCTTGACTGAAGAATGGATAAGGAAAATGTGGTACATTTACACAATGGAGTACTACACAGCAGAAAAAAAATGACATTTTGAAATTTGCAGGAAAATGGATGGAGCTAGAAAACATTATTTTGAGTGAGGTAACCCAGACACAGAAAGACAATTATCACATGTACTCCCTCATAGGTGGTTTTTAAACATAAAGCAAAGAAAACCAATCTATAAACCATAATCCCAGAGAACTTAGACAGCAATGAGGACACTAAGAGAGACTTACATAGATCTCGTTGACATGGTAAAAATAAAGTAGAAAAAGATAAGATCTTCTGAGTTAATTGGGAGCATGGGGACCTTGGGTGAGGGTTGAAGGGGAGAGGGGAGGGCCGGGGGAGGTGAGCAGAGAAAAATGTAGAGCTCAATAAAAATCAATAAAAATAAGGGGAGGGGAAACAAAAGGAGACATAATACACCAAAAAAGAAGTGGGGGAGGGGAGCCATAAGAGCTGAGTGAGATGGTTCAATCTGCAGTGTGCTTGTTGTGACGCATGAAGACCTGAGTTTAATATGTAGCACCCATGAAATGGAAGGCCATGGCCTGGACTGGCTCAGCAGTTAAGAGTATGGACTCGATTTGCAGAAGACCTGAGTTCAATTTCCAGCACACTGGTTTCATGACTTTGAACCATCTGTAAGTTTACCTCTACCACCCAATGCTCTGTTTCCAGGACTCATGTGTACACACACACACACACACACAGAGAGAGAGAGAGAGAGAGAGAGAGAGAGAGAGAGAGAGAGAGAGAGATACACACATTGTTAAAAAACAATAATAAATACATATTTTAAACCCAGACCAGTGGTACATGCCTATAATCACTGTACCTGTTAATAGAGACAGGAGAATCCTAGGGTTCTAGGCAGGCAATCTAGCAAAAGTGGTGCAGTCTAGATTCACTGAAACATCCTGAATCACTGAGAGAAATACCCAATGTGGATCTCCAGCCTCTACAAACACCCACCCACCCACACACACGCACACACTAAGAATCTGCCAGAGAACAGGGATCAACAAAGGGCAGAAAGAAAGAGTCTCATGAAGAGAACCATGTGATGGAGGAAACAGACTCCTCAGACAGGATGAGCTGACACTATGACACAGCATTGATTGTCATAACTCTGCTTGAAGCAAGTCCTAGCACCCACCCCCTGGTTTCTTCCTTCCTTTTTTCCTTCCTTCCTTCCTTCCTTCCTTCCTTCCTTCCTTCCTTCCTTCCTTTCTTACTTCCTCCCTTTCTGTCTTTCTTTCTTTCTTTCTTGCTTGCTTGCTTGCTTGCTTTTTTTGTTTCTTTTCAAGAAAGGGTTTCTCTGTAGCTTTAGAGCCTGTTCTGGAACTAGCTCCTGTAGACCAGGCTGGCCTTGAACTCACAGAGATCTGCCTGCCTCTACCTCCTGAGTGTTGGGATTAAAGGCATGCGCCACAACCTCCTGGCTCCCCCCACCCCCTGAACTTTTCACAGTGAAAAAGTAGACACAGAAAGAAGAAACATTTCATTCACCCCATTTTGTGAGTGGGCAAGCTGAAATTAAAACTCAGCGAGGCCTTGTCTCTGTACTCACAACAAAACACTGTGTACCAACCATTACAGAATAAACTGTGAACTTCGGAAATAATGAAATAGGCAGGAAGACTGAATGGCAGGGAAATTTAATGTGGTCAGGGAGAGAAAGAGGGACAGTCAGGCAATGCCCTTCAATGACAATTGACCTCAGACTTTCTGGATAATCAGTTTACTTGGCTAGTATGTAAGGTGAGCCAGTGGCCCTTTCTACACACACACACACACACACACACACACACACACACACATGTTTTCAAAAGCCTGGAGGAGATGTCCTGGTGGAGTCACCAGTGGTTCCCACACTGGGGTATGGGGCTAGGGCTAGGGGACAATGTGGTGAGAGGTAGGTGGGGAGGCGGGAAAGCAACAGTCGGATTTCCGTGATGATAGGCTTTATTCTTGGGCCAAAGGGAAGGCCTCCAGTCCCCATAGCAATGTCTCAAAGATGAAGAGCCATAGAAGGTGTAAAATGTGGTCAAAATGCAGAAAAATCCCATCTCCCATGTGTTGTCCCCATTCAATTAGTGCACGATATTGCCTGGTGGGTGTCATGGGTGTCAAGGACATGGTCACCATCCTTGCAAGGTGCGTTCAGAGCCTGCTGGGGAGAAGCCTCAGACAGTCCACCTGTGCATATTTTCGTCTACGCTGCATGAGGCTAGGGGTCAGCCCGACCCTGTGTCAGGTGCTGTGTTGAATGGTCTCTTTGTGTTTTAATGGGGAACTGAAGATACATCCCCACATGATGACGAGACCCAATGACCCAAGCCGACAGCACGAAACATAATCAACAGCCACTTCAAACTTTATTGGATTTGAAACATTTCTCATGAGGCCAGGATAAATCCTGGGGGCCGCTCTATAGCGTGAACTCTGCTAATTGAATCAGGGGTGAGGAAATGAATGTCTACAGACCTGTGATTCGGTCTGCATATTGACATGCTCTCCACTGAAACTGGCCAAATGACTATAGTCAGCAAAATGTGGCGTAAAGGAGAACTGGAAGACAGATTGCTTCCAAAGGGACGTCAGAAGCATTTTCAAAAGAGTCTCCTTTGCCTCCTGTTATGCAGAACACCTGTAGATACTATCCGAACTCCCTGAGACACACTTTGCCATGCCAAGCTCACTCCCACCTGAGAGGCGTTTCTCCTACTGCTCCTCTGTACCCCGTGCTGTTCCTTCTGATGTGACTGGCTGGAACTCCCCACTAATGCCACAACTCAGATGTCACCTTCCAGGACAGAGGGTTTGGACTGGTTGCTTAAGGTTCTCAACCTGTAGCTCTCACCACTGTAAGACAATCTTGCTCTGAGATCTGCTTGGTGTACTCTTCTGTCTTCCCTTACTATAATAGAAGCATCACCTAGCAAAGGTTCATAGTCCTCCTCCAGCCTATAGACAATCAAACTGAATGATACAGGTATGGGTAATCTCGGGTTTGTTCTCAGCATGCGCTGGACACACTAAATGAGGGTTGAGACCCTGTCCTGACACCCTCAACAACCACTCGGTCAATATCTTGCAATAACTGAAAGAAAGATCGAAGGGTGAGAGTTTCTCTGTTGTGACCACATATTACACACTGTGACTGTTCATCATTGTAGAAACCTTGGCTTGACATTTATTTAGAAATGAGAGCCCTTCCAGCTGAGTCAAGGAAGAAGTCATGGCAATATGATGCTGCTGCGTATCCTACGTCAGGCTTAGAAACCACATAAGATGACACAAAATCCATCCAGGTTCCTGGATCACCGGAGAAGAGCTGCCGGGTGATCATCCAGCTGAGATTTCCAGTGAGGTTTGAGGTCTGCCTATGATGTCAGCAAGCATCTCCTTAACAAACACAACAACGTTGGTCCAGTTTCTACCAAGCCCTTAGAGTCTAGATATAAATCGCTATCTCCTACAGGCAACAGTGATACTTCCTCTGGGTCTGTCACTCATCTTTTAACTCTCCATAGCTGTCTTTTGTTCCACAGACATTCAGAATTTGTACCTAGTCAAATCTGTCAGTCTGAGGCTTTGTTATGCACTAAGAAAGAACTCCTCTATCCCAAGATTACAAAACAACATGCTCTAATATTTCTCTCTCATTCTTCCCTTTTTCTTCTAAGTGAATCGTTAATTGTCACAATATTTCAACTGCCTATTGTTGCTGGTGGTGTAAAAGGCTCCTTTCTGTTGTGTTACTATGCACTCTATTACTTCTATTGTCAATTTTCCCTCAAAGATATACTTCCTCTAGGTAGGCCACACCTTATGAAGTTTTAAGTGCCTCCCTATAGTAGGAGTGCTCGCTTGATCATCCCAGCCACCCAGCTAGCTTAGCACCAAAATAACTACACAGAAACTATATTAATTAAAACACTGCTTGGCCCATTAGCTCTAGCTTATTATTGACTAACTCTTACATCTTAATTTAACCCATTTCTATTAATCTGTATATCGCCACATGGCGTGACTTACTGGCAAATATTCGGCATGTCTGACTCTGTCGACTCAATGGCATCATTCTGACTCTGCCTTCTTCCTCCCAGCATTCAGTTCCATATTCCCAACCTACGTAAGTTCTGCTCTATATACAGTCCAAGGAAGGTTCTTTATTCACTATTGGTAATCACAGGACAGACAAAGCCTTTAGCTCATAAGCTTCTTAACAGATATAAACCATAACAGCTCCTTCTAAAATGTTACATAACATTGTACATGCATTTGCAATATTGAAAATTAACAAGCTCACACAGAATTTACAAGAATTAAGGTCATGCTAGACATGTTCCTGGACATTAGCACATAACCAGTGAGTGTCTACGGACATGCCTTAGTTTATACAGTCCTTGTCTAGTATGCACGACGTTCTGGGTTTGATCCCCAGCACCAAGTAAGTTGGGTGTGATGGTACACATTGGGAATGCCAGCACAAAGGAGCAGAAGCAGGAGGAGCAGTAGCTCAAGATTATCCTTAGCTACAAATTGGAGGTCAGCTTGGGCTACACAAGGACCTGTCTTTAAAAACCAAAAATTTCCAGGTGACAAATCACAAACACAGTTAAGGAGAAGGTCCTATGGGAAGGCATAACAAGCACAGATGGGGAAAATGAGCCAAGGAAGGAAGAAGGGAGCTGCACTAAGGCAGCTGTGTTCCAACTGTCAATGGTCAAGGGGTTAACATACACTGGGCATTGACCCATGGCTTCCACCTGTACCTGGAAATTTGGGGCTTATAGCACTGTTAAACCACACCTGATTAAAGAAGCAGGGATTAAGTGTGAAAAGTTGGAAATTGCTTTTTTTGTTAATAAAGAATACATTTTCTGAAAAGAAGCTTTTAAACAAAGGTAAACATAAACAAGGAATATACTTTGAAAATTATGGAACTAATAACAAGTATAAATAATATCAAATTAGGAAAACAAAAACCAAACGAACCAGAAACAAAATTCTAAAAAAAAATCAAACAAAAATAGAGCTAGTTAGCATTTATCACTGCATATTTATAGCACATATGACACCTATTACAGACAGCTGGTAGCCTTGGAGACATTTGAACCAGGTGGTCATGATTTGGAGTAGCTTTTTCACAACACATGGGTCCATTCCAGCTAGGGATTTATATGTCATGTTCTCCCCAAGGCTGAATCCACTTGTGGTAAATGAAGGGTTCTGAGTAATTTTTGCCTCAGTTTTTGTGTATTTCAAGTATATTTTGATGCATTCTTCTCTTCACAAGAACTGAGTCAGCTGACTAAAACACAGGAAGACTGCAAAGGAGCTGACTTCCAGGGGATCAGTACTCTCCTGCGAGTCCAGCAATAAGGATGCTGTGGCTTGGTGGTGAAATAGAGACTATGGTTTACATAATTTCCATCTAAATGCCATTACAGAAAGACATGATTGTTAGGTGAGGCCTTTCAGGTAGAGTACATTAGTGTTTTATTTATTGAGACAGATTCTCATGTCTCTTATGCTGTACTCACACTGGCTTTGATGGTTCGTTCACTTTGAGCTGAGGTCGTCCTGCTCCTACTTCACAGATGCTAAGATTACAAGTGGGGCCACCAAGGCCAGTGAGGACAGCAGTGGTCATGGAACCCAAGACTTGCTCCATGCTAGTCAGCCACTCTGCCAAATGAGGTATGTCTGTTGACTTTATTTCCCCACTATCCAGAATCTCACTGTATCGCATTGAGACCTGCAACTGTCCTGCATTGTTGTCTTTAGAGCAGATTGGAGAGCACAACACTCACCCTGTGGGCTTTTTCTCTTGGTGGACCCAAATGTCAGATTCCTCTGCCAATCGATCATCACACTTTTGCCAACACCCTGATGGGTGCGTTCTCTATGTGCTTAGTAATCCAGGGGCAATTTTCCAAAGTTAAGCATGTGGCTTCCATGACTGCACCCTTCTCTCAAGGCTCACACTGTCACCAGCCTGCAGGTTCTTCCTTAATGTGCTTTCTAACACTGACTTAAGGAAGGTGACCTTTCCTCATTTATGTTCATCTTAAAGTAGTTTCTTGAGAATATTTAATTCCTCATATTGATGAGTTGAGGGTTTTAAAGAAAGAATGAGACTTTACTCAGCAACTCTTGAAAGATTATCTCAGTTCTCAACATGGGAAATGGCGTGGGTCTTCTAATCAAGCTAAGGGGGACACTGGGTTTGGAAGAGGGGTGCTGATTGGCTTCCTCGAAGAAGCTTCTGGAATGGTAAGCTGGGCTTCTGGTCAGTTCAGGAAAGCTAGTTAGCAGGGTGGCAAATGCTGTTAGCCATGACATCAGCGGTCCCATCTCTGACATTCCACTGTATCCTGGAGATCTCTTGGAATCCCGTGATGTCACCTTGTTGTAGCAACACCAACTGCCATTAGGACATTCCTCAGTCCCTAGAGGTAGAGCATTAGTCATGTTCTCAAGACTGAGGCGTCGTGTATTTGGGAGACAGAATGGAGAAGGGCCAGAAAACAGAGAGAGGCAGAAGAAAGCTACCGTTCACTTCTGGAAAAAGCCCAGTGAGTCATGGGCAGGAAATGGGGGGAGGCCGAAGGAGGTGGGCTTTCCAGTAACGGGGCTGAGGAACTGGAGCCTCAGAGGAGAAAAAGAAGATCCCTGCTTATCATACTTCCTGAAAGTCAAGGATTACAGAACATTAGTTTGTCCATCTCCTAAGCCAGAGACTGAGAAGGCCAAGGCTGTTGGTCTGGGACCACCACTTAGCTCTTACCTTAGCTGTGATTTGGGGTGTAATGTTGGAGTAGAAAGAGACAAACAGGAGGCAGGGAAGGACTAATGTGTCCCCATCTTAGGGCAGGCATCACTACACTACACCTGTAGTAGTTGCCTTAAGTTCAGTGGCTGTCTAACACTGTTCCCATGGAGACAAATGTGCTCCTGGCCAAGACCATTAAACTCAGAGTATTCAGCAGTCTACTCAGCAGAATTCCTCTGAACTCCTTTCCCTGACAGTGACCCCCTTAGGGTTCTGAATCAGCAGTTGAGGATGGCAGTTAGATCAAAGAGTGACCAAAATTTTATCAGTGTTATGGGACCGGGGCAGAGAATGGCTACTGAGTGTCAGCTTCAATGATCTGGGCTGTCAATGGGTGACTGGATGGAGCCCTTCATGACTTTCCAGTCCACAGTCATGGACCATGAGTAACCAGCAATGAGACCTGGGCTACTCACAACAACTGATTGCTTTTGTACTCTGCCATTTCTCTCCTACCTTCTAAATCACTATAGGCTTCAGGGCTCTGGGCCATTCTGCATCCTGTTCTTCTGTGAATATTCCTGAAGAGGTGGTCTCTGTAGTCACTTGAAGAATTATAGGGAGGCCGAGGAAAGCCCTGGCTGCTTACATAGCCACATCTCTAGAGTGATGGGAGATTTGAGATCCACACAGGGGCATGTCAACCTGGCCTAGTATATTTTGGTTGTCACTGGGTTCCAGATATAATTTTCTGTTTGGGACTCTGTCAATCTCCTGTGCCTTTTTGCTATGCAATTTCACCTCTTTCCTACCCACACACAGAATCCTCTAAGGAGCCAGCATCCCATCCAATGCTCCTAAGCAAGAAGCAGGTAAAGAAGGAAGAGGAGAGGCTGACCACAGAGCTGCAACTGATGACCAGGGAAAGAAATGACCTGAAAGACCAGCTGATGATCCTCACTGAAGGAGCTGTGGACAATAGGTATCGATTGTTTCAAACTTCGTGGGGCTGTAGGCAATGTCAACCTCACCTTCTGCCTTTGAACTCTCGGTTTGTAGGAGGCTGGGCCAAACCTCATGTCCTAAATTCTTCTCAGGGGACAGGCAGACCGTGAATGTCAGGGGCTATGAGATGTGGCCTCTAAATTTTCTGTTCTCTCCTAATGAAAACCAGGGCCTCTGGTCTCAGTCACAAAAATCAGGGACTGAGGCAAGTAATGTGTCGTTCCTAGCATGCATTTGGAAAGGACCTGACAGGCAGTGGCTTGCATGAACTACTATTACTTGCTGTTAGTGTGTGGGAAGGCTCTACTTTCCTAGCATGTGACTTTGTGCCAGAAGCCCATGGTAGCAGTTGGAGGGGCCTGGTTTGACTTGGGACATCTCAGTGTACACCTGGAAGTGCTGGGTCCCATCACAGGTACTCTAGTTTTGTGCAGTCTTCCCTTAGACCACAGAGCTCTGTGTGTGTGTGTGTCTGTGTGTGTGTGTGTGTGTGTCTGCTGGCGTGCGGGTCGCACGAGGGGACAATGCTGACCTATGACCGCACAGCTTCTGGCGCTTGGATGAGTGAACGCGGTGGGTGATGTCGCTTCTGTGGGTGTCTCCACATCCCCGACAGAGAACGGAAACATCTGCTGAGCTGCCTCCCGCAGCTGAGGGCCCAGCGCCTGTCATCAGCTGCTCTGGGCCCTTCCTGTAGCAGGTGGGTCCCCGCCAGACACACACACACATCCCACTCAGGTCAGCCTCACATCTGGAAGGGTGAGCAATGCTTCCCCTCCCCCGCGGGCTCCCGGAGACTCAGACACAGAGACCCAGACAGGAGCCTGGGCCTGGTAGAACCACGCCTTTAAGGGAGGAACCCCCACTTCACTCTCTCTGGAGGACACCGGTCCCTTCCCTTCTCCACACCTGGTGGAAGTGTCTACTCGGTTCCTCTGTGCTGGCTGGTTTTATGTCAGCTTGACACAAGCTGTAGTCTTCTGAGGGGAGGGCACCTCAACTGAGAAATTGCCTCCAGAAGATTGGGCTGTGCGCAGGCCCGCCCCCGCCCCGCCCCTCCCCGCCCATTGTGGGCGGTGCCACCCCTGGGCTGGTCGGTCTGGGTACAGTAAGCAGTACTCCGTGGCCTCTGTAGCAGCTCCTTCCGCCAGGTTCCTTCTCTGTTTGAGTTCCTGACCTGACTGCTTTCAATGATTAACTGTTACAGGGACATGTAAGCAAAACAAACCCTTTCCTTCCCAAGTTTTTTGGCCATGGAGCAATAGAAACCTTCCATAAGCCGGTCCCAAGAGATGGGAGTGTCCCCACCTACCCCATCTACCAAGGCCGCGGGGAAGGGGCTTCAGTTGGCTAACCCACCTTCTTCGACACCGAATCTGTAAAAATCTATTTATATTTTTACAACCAGCTGACCCTCTTCATTTAGGCAACAGTNTGTAGATAGAAAAGGTATTTACACTCTCAGGGGAATGTCAGGCATCTTTGAACTTCTGGAGCTCAGGCCCATTCTTTACAGGTCTGGGGGCTGAGGAACCTGTAGATAGATTATACTCACATTGGGTAACTTGTCTTCCCTTTGAGGGTGTTTGCCCACTCCATGCTGATGTTTCCCCATTGTTGTAGATAGTTAGGCCGGCTGGGGAACTACTCCTTCTCCTGAAGGGACATGGATCCTTTTAGGTGTTGGGGTTTTCAATAGTAGTTTGGTAATTTCTGGCATTACCTGTTCTCTAATTTGGGTTCTGGAGTGTAGGGGTCATGACTATAGAAGACTCTTAGCTACCTATTCCAGGAAGCATGAGGTCTTTTGGGGTGCCTGTTCCAGGAAATTAAGGCTAGCAGAAGTTGTCTGGCAGGGCCTTATTATGCAGAGTTTGTCTGCAGGGATCTGCACAGCCGACTACTGATGGAAAGGACTCAGCTAAAGAAGAAGGTGGACGAGCTGAGGCAGGAGGAAAGGAAACTGCAGAATGATTGGACCATGCTGAAGTACCACCTGGAGGATTTGAAATTGATTCACAATGAACAAGAAGAAGAGATCAGTTACCTCAAAATCCAGCAACAACAGATAGGGGCCGGCAACCAGTCAGGCTAAGCTCTGGTACCATTTGCCCATTTGACTGCCTCTCTACCCATCCAACCACCATGGTTTTAACCCATCAGCTTACTCATCCATACTCCCTTCCAGCCACGGACCTCATATATTTCAGACATTCCTTTCAGTGTCCATGCACAAGGATTTCTGGGAAGCTTTTGTCTTATGGAGATCTGAAATACGGGCAAGCCTTCCTATCGCTCTGCTCGAAGCTGCAATTCAGTGAAGGAGATGGGTCAATAACATATCACACATGTACTTGTATTTATGATGGTTACCCTTCTAGGCACAGAGCTTAGAGTGGGTGAGTTCTTGGTCCTGCAGCTCTTTTGTTTGGTAGGGATCATGTCCCATCTCACAATAATTTTAGTCCCCAAGGAATTATGGCTGAGTTATGAGACTTTTCTGAAAGAACTGGTATGGTTATTCTAAACTCAACTGTTCATTGATCATGTTGTTTTTGTCTGCGACCTCCCTTTTTCCATATTTCTCTTTAATACTCACTCCTTGTGTGTTTGAGTGTGAGTGCACGCATGTGTTTTTTCATGTGTGTTTATGTGTGCACGCATGTGTGTGTAGTAGTGTAATGATGTGGGTGTTGGGGTGCATCAAACGTGTGCATTTTCAAGTTCAGACCACTGGGTATCTGTCAGTCTGTACCACAAACCTGGGTTTCTTACTTCCCCAGATGCTTTTGTTTAGTCTGCCTAGCTGACCAACAAGTTATTGGGATCCTTTCTCTGTGCTTAGATATGTATGACTGTCTATAACCCTCAACAAAGAACACCATTTTCTCATCAACAGGAGCTCAAGAGATAGGAAGAAAGCACTCAGTTCCTGCAGAAGCAGAGGGAAATGGTCATGCAGGAAAAGCACTTGGTCCAAAAGCTGCAGCATCACTTTCAGGTCTCTCAGATGAGGTAGGAGCCAGACTGGGAAGAGGAGGTAGAGCCAAGGGGGATCCCATGGACTTGGGGACAATATCAATTCTGTCCATCTTGAGGCTAGAAGCTAGAGCAGGGAAAAGAAGACCTCAGAGAACTGAGCTGGTCCAGTCAACAGGAAATTCTGGCCAGTATATATTGTGTTTGATACTCAGTGTGTCTGTAGAATTTAGTCTCTATACCTCCCTTCTGAAAACTGAGTTCTCCCAAGGCTTTCCCTGAACTCACAGAGAAATGCCTGTTACGGCCTTCCAAGATACTGGGTTTATAGGTGTGCATCAAGGGGTGTGGTAAAATTCGCATTTTTATTTAGAAAAATCCAATGTAGATCAGAGATTTCCATATTTAACATTGCTCTGTGTAACATTTGCCAATTTCCTGTGAAAAGTGCTCTCTGATAGAATTGGTTAAGGACTTCCCAGGATGAACCCAGGCAGATACTCGGCTGTAGGGAAGATCAAAACCTACTCTGGTGTGTTCTGTAACCGACTCCCAAAGCCAGGATGCAAATTCCCAGCTCTAGTCCCTAGGAAAGCACCAGTTTCTATTTGGTCTCAGAGTCCTGACAGGGACAACGTTCACAGGCACACATCTCAGGAAAGGCTGCTCTAGCATGACAGGATCTATCTGCATTTTGTTCATGTTCAAGGTTCTTCCTGGGCAAGAGGACTAAGCTAGCCTCACGCCCTTGTAACAGGGACCTAAGCTGTAGGCAGTTTAAGCCATCTATAAAATGATGAATAACTTATGTACAACTCATGAATTTCTTATGTGCTGTTGACTATAGTATCAATATGATGTATCTGCTTACAAAATGATATCCCTGAATTATAGGAGAACACCCTATTTTTTTCTAGTAGAATGGACACCAACAGTGTTTATTTGAAACTATGATTTGTGTTTAAGACTGAGCAAAGTTTTATGCCCATTTACTCTGGGATCTTATTCCTTGTGAGTACCAACAATGACATTAGTCACAAGACTAAGTTCACTGTCCAGAAGAGCTGAGGTGGATTGAGGGAGCATCTTCACAGCAGGTCCCCCATCAGCCTGTGTTTCAACTGCTTTCCTCTTCCAGGTCTGAAACTCTGCAGACTCATCTGGAACAGGCCAAAGTCCAGGATGAGAGCCACCTGGAGAAGGATCTCCAGCAAGAACCACGTGCTGACCCCCATCCCCAGCAATACTGAATTCTAAGGACGCATATTCTTCTTCAATTTTGGTTACCCTTGTGGAATAGGCTCTGATTTTGCCAGTGACACAGCATGACTGCTTATGGGCCTAGATTATTTTTTTCTTTTTTTGATCATACCACTTGAGAGACCTAAGCATGCCAAAGTAAGCCACAAAGACCTTGTGCACATGTTCTTCACATTAGGATCAAGATAAAAAAAAAAAAAAAAAAGACACCGCCTTTAGGTGTGAACTCACCAGTGAGGAAAATTCCAGCTGACCTCCAGGTGATCACACCTAATATGATCTATGTGTCTGCTGACTCCGTTCTCGACAAGAGAACGCATCAAATATATACTTGAGATACAGAAATCCTGAGACAAAAATTACTCAGAACCCTACATTTACCAGCAAGTGGACTCTGCCTTGGGGTAACATGACATAGAAGCTCCTAGGTGGAACGGAACCAGAAATATTGAAAAGGCCATTAAAATTGTGACTACCTCACTAGCATTTCTCAAGGCAAGCACTTGCCTGTAGTAGGTGTAGTAGGTGCTATAAATATGCAGTGATAAATGCTAATTGGCTTTATTTTTGTTTTAAATTTTTGTTTATGGTTCATTTGGTTTTGGTTTTGCTATTTTGATGTTATTTATTCTTGGTATTAGTACCATAATTTTTCAAGTTTATCCATTCTTTATGTTCACTATTGTGTAGTAGGTACTATCAAAATGCAGTGATAAATGTTAAATAGCTTTATTTTTGTTTGATTTTTGTTTTAGATTTTTGTTTATGGTTCATTTGGTTTTGGTTTTCCTATATTGATGTTATTTATTCTTGTTATTAGTACCATAATTTTCCAAGTTTATCCATTGTTTATGTTCACTATTGTTTAAAATATATTGCTTATTAATAAAAAAGCAATTTCCAACTTTTCACACTTAATCCCAGCTTCTTTAATGAAGTGTGGTGTCACACTGCTTTAGCCCCAAATTTCCAGGTACAGGTGGAAGCCACGGGTCAATGCCCAGTGGATGTCAACCCCTTGCCCATTGGCAGTTGGACCACAGCTGCCTTAGTGCAGCTCCTGATGGCAGCACTGATGGTGAAGGAGATCAGGTGGCATCCTGTGTGCATGGTGCTTGTTCTCCTGGAGGCCACCAGTAGCTTCACCCTTCAGTGTTGTATGCAGGGAAAAGCAAAGGAAACACTAACAGATAATAAGATTCCAAATTGAGACTTGTCTGGCATCTGCCCCCCAAATCCTGGGTCAGGTGCCCTTGGAGAGCTTAGGGTTTGGGCATCTCTGCTCTCTTCCCTCTAGATCAAGGGGAACATTCACCATGCAGTGGAAAATGGCAGGCTGGAATATGTCCCCATGGTTTCGCAGTGACTCCCTGGGGACACCAAGCAGAAGTCAGGACCGATGCAACCAGTGACAGAAACAACATTTAGGCCTTATGGAAAGCCTTGACCAATCTTTTTCCCATGTCATTCTCTTAAGGGAACCGTATAGAGGACAACTGTCCTGCCATTCTGTGGTCACTGAGGAACAGAAGAATCTGGGTCTTGGACACAACCAATGGTGTGGGAGGTGTCTGAGTCTCAGAGCAGTGAAGCCTGAGGGCACTAGAGAAAAGAACCCCATTTATCTTGTGTCAGAGGGCCTGAGGTTACCTGAGGGGTAGGTCTCTGTCTTTGGGTAGAGGAGGGAACATCTTTGGTTTGGTTTTGGGTTTTAGACAGATTCTCATGTTATTCCACATTGGCCTTGAAGTTACTATTTCTGGGGTTCTCTACCTGGGTTCATACCTAAGCCCATTAAAATCACAGATATTCATACTATAATTCATTTTTGTAGTAAATTTTCATTTGTGAAGTAACAAGGAAATTATTTCAGGACCAGATTGGCACAGCTTGAGGAAGTATATCAAAGGTCACATCACTGGGAAGGCTGTAAACAACTGAACTTCATGGTGGAGGCTCCTGCCTCTACCTCCTGAGTGCTGGGACTTTACTGGTACATGCAGTGTAGGGGATCTAACCCAGCCTTTTGTGTATAAGAGAAAAGTGCCCTACCACCTGAGCAATGGTCCTCACCACTTCACAGCCATTTCTGGAGGCAGGGCAGTGTTTCAGGCGGGGGATAGTCTAGGAGGCACCCCTTTGACACTTGGAAACCCAGACATTCACAGCTAATGACAACAACAGAAACACTGCAGTGCTCAGAGGGTACCAAGACTGTTCTGGATGCTGAAGAAGCCCCTTGTGGTTGATGGAAATTTCAAGAGTAGAGCTGGAGCTGTGGTCGTGACTGTGCATGAAACTTCCAGAAAGAAGCTGCATCATTTTGAAGGCCAACACCCGCCTAGAGGCACATAGGAAAGAGTTGAAGAGGTTAAGAATCCTGATCTCTGTCCTACCTCAAATTCACCACCATATCCCATGGCCTCAACCTGTTGTGGGAGTTCCTTCTGTTTTGGTGTTGCTTTCATTGGTTAATGAATAAAAAACTGCCTTGGCCTTTTGAAAGGGCAGAACTTAGGTAGGCGGGGAAAACAGAACTGAATGCTGGGAGGAAGAAAGCAGAGTCAGAGAAGACAAAGATCTTCCTCCTGAGAAAGACACCAGGTAGAATCTCTGGTAAGCCACTTCCACCTGTGATACAAAGATTAATGGAGATGGTTTAAAATAATATGTAAGAGTTAGCCAATGAGAAGTTAGAGCTAATGGCCAAACAATATTTTAATTAATACAATTTCAGTTCTAAGGTAGCCCTGTAGCTGGGACAAACAAGCAGTCTACTCTCCTTACAACATAAACCCACTGTGAATCTGTGCATAAGAGAACCTATTGTACAGCCTACAGGAGGTCAGCCCATGGGAGTATAGGATAGGCAGAAAAGCACCAACGTGATGTAGGGAAAACTGAAACTTTATCCCAAGCTGCCTGGTTCTTACTGCCATGGCTCCTTGCAGCCTTTCTGCTTCCTTTAGTGCCGTGTAAATGTTTCTGTACATTTTCACATACACATGGATGCTGGGCGTCAACTGGTACCCTGACACCATACAAACACACACACACACACACACACACACACACACACAC
>NW_026068084.1:3423571-3425834 GCF_014885135.2 Alexandromys fortis
TATTTACTCAATTCTTCATACTTTTTGTTATACTTCTCATCCATTTCTATAAAGGTGTTTTTTTACATATTGTTCAAGGGACTCTATTGCTTTCATAAAGTCGATTTTTTTCCACTTCTTCTGTGTTAGGGTGCTCAAGACCTTCTGTTGTAAGATCATTGGGTTCTGGTGCTTTCATGTTGTTTTTCAGATTATTGGGTGAATTTTTCCCTTGGCGCCTGCCCATCTCCTCCTATTGATGCTCTCTAATTGGTCTTTTAAAACCAGATCAGGTTTCCCTGCTGGCCAGAGGCTCCTCTTGCAAAATTCCCTCGTTCTGTTTCCTGGCTCCTGCCAGGGGCCAAGATCCCTCTCACCCCTCAGATGGGTCTTCAGGAAAAGAACCAGGTTCCCTGTTTGCCAGAGACCTCGCCAACCAAAGGCCTACCTCTTTGATTTAATTGTCCTGGGGCGATCTGCTCTTGGTGTTGCGCTGGTCCCTGTAGCCTGTGTTGTCTGCCACTGTGTCAGTACCCGCCGGTCCCGGTCCGCGCCAGCTACGTCGCCCCCCCCATGAGCGTCTGGTTCTGGCCGCTGCTGCCGTGCGCGTTGGTTCCGGCCGCTGCTGCCGTGCGCGTCCCTTGATTCATTTTTTTTTTTTTTGCTTGTATTCGCTCCAATGATCTTGGCCAGGATAGTGTTGTTTTATAGGATTATCATCATCATCATCACCATCATCATCATCAATATCATCATCATCATCATCTTCATCTTCATGATTTCTACTTTTTTTCTTTGTTTTGTGGGATTTGTGTTGTATTCTGAGGCATTTTTCTAATTCATAGATCCCTTTCGATCAGTTATTTTATCTTGATTTTTTTTGTCTTGTTTGACTTTCTTCCTCAAACTGCTTCCGGTTGCCTGGTTGTCCCAATTTCCCTTGATTTATACTTGGTTTGGAATCTTTAGAGAAGCTCAGACTATTCCTTAGGCATTTCATCCTCTTTTTCTGTTCCTACTAGCCCTACTGTGCTAGTCCTACTGCAGTTGGATGCTCTTGCTGGCCCTGCTGTGAGCTGATGGCTCCCCTCAGTCTTGTGCTGATGTGACTCTCATACCAGAGGCTTCCAGAGATCACTGCACTCCCCTACCAAGCTGGTTGTATTGCTAAAAGGGGTGGGTTTGAGGGGCCCTCTCTTTGGATATGCATGCCTCATCAGGACAGGGCACACAAGGTCCCGTTCTGGCTCATGCATGGCATCAACAAATATCCGAACAGGCGAGTCTCTCATTCTTGCCTCCTGCAGTCTGGAGCCAAAGAATCTAGAATTCAGAACCTCTAGATGAGGTTGGGAAACCCACTTTAATGCCTAGACCTATGGAAAGGAAAGGCATGGTGGCACAGGCCTTTAAATCCAACACCATGGACAGACAGTGGTGGCTCTCCAGGGCTCACTGGTCAGACCACCTCATGAGTGAGACACCATATTTCAACAAGCACAGCAGGCACATACAAAGGGATAAATAGCTCACAGAGTCTGAAGAGAATGTGCCTGTGACAGCCATGTCCAGGGAGGACCAGAATGCACCAAAAGTGGGGGAGAAACTTCCAGTCTGAATAAACCAGGGCATAAACACAAACACAGAGGCTCCCAAGAGCCCCAGGGAAGAGCAGACACCAGAACATGTGCCTGCAAGCTTTGGCTTCTGAAGCCAGCAGCTAGAGGCCTGCAAATGTTGCAGAGCTGTCCCAGCCCCAGCATCATCCAACCGGAACACACAGAGCTCAGAGGAGTTGAGAAAAGAGAATGACCCAGCAGGCCATGAGAGACCAGATGGGTGGCCAGAGGCCTCAGCTGTACCTCAGTGGGATCTTAGACAGATTTAAGTCACTGGTTCTGTGCTCTTCAATTTCATCCCCTGTAGAAGAAAGGATGTAGAAGACACCAATATCTTTATCCTTGCAAGTGTCATAAAGCCCTTTGGTGACATGAAGGCTGTGAATTTCCTTAAGAGAAAAAAGTACTCAGGTTTAGCCTAAAATAAGCCAGTTCAATTACCACACGCTTCCCCTCCCCACCAGAGGCCCCCAGAGAACAGCCTCAAGCTAAAAGGGTTCTAAGCATCATTTTCAATCCAGACATGTAAGAGAGGTTTTGTCTATAGAAGATCATAGACATTAGGGTCCAGTCGGGTTCAGAAAGACACAGAAGGCAATGACCAAAGGGTTAAGTGTTCTAGATACTCACTGACTCCAATTCTGTCTTCCTCATTCAGAACCTGG
>NW_026068084.1:3429252-3436272 GCF_014885135.2 Alexandromys fortis
AGTCCTTGCCAAGTGTGATAAGGTTCTGGTTTCTGTTCCCAGCACAATGAAAGTTGTGTATGATGGTACACAACCAGAATGCCAGCACTAAGGAGGTGGAGGCGGGAGAACAGAGGCTCAAGGTGATACTTAGTTGCAAATTGGAAGTCAGCCTGGAATACCTGATAACCTGTCTTTAAAAAACAAAAATATCCAGGTGATAAATCACAAACACAATTAAGGAGAAGGAGTATAACAAGGAGATGGGGAAAATGAGTCAAGGGAGAAAGATGGGAAGATAAATGTGCCTCTCCTTTAGACTTTAGTGTATTTTTCCAACATCATTGGCCTGCTCCTGGTGTGTTCTTCCTCAATGACAACACCTGGATAAGGTGAGCAGATGCATCAGTGATGTAAAAAGCCCTGAAACATTCATATTTGTTTCTTTATTGAATTTTCTGGGCTGTCCTTTTGCCATAAACTTGTTCTTCAATAATAGATGGATGGCTTAGAAAATTCACAGTAGAAGAAATGGATGTGTTGTGGGGAAGGGTATGGGAGGTAATAAGTGCATCATGGGACACAGGAAGACTTGGGGAGTGCCTGGGCCACCACATAGCCACAGCTATAAGCTATACCTTGGGGCAGGTAGGGCAGGACTCAACTAAAAACCATCCGAGGACTTAGCCCCAGGCAAGGATAGAACAACATCTCTGGGCCATGCCATGTGTCTAACACTTTAGAAGGCATGAATCTATTGAGGCCTCAATTTTCTATCTGGGTACCGTGAGAAATTTGCTCTTACCTCTCTGACTAAAACTCAGGAAGACTGCAAAGGAGCTGATTTCCAGGGGATCAGTACTCTCTTGTGAGTCCAGCACTCAGGATGCTATGGTTAGGTGGTGAAATAGAGACTTTAGGTTACATAAAGTCCATCTGAAATACCATTACAGAAAGAAAGGATTGTTAGGTGAGGCCTTGGAGGTAGGGTAGGTTAGTGTTTTATTTGTAGAGACAGGGTCTCATGTCTCCCATGCTGTCCTCACACTGGCTTTTCAGGTTCAACTTGAGCTTAGGTCGTCCTGCTTCTACTTCACAGGTACTAAAATTACAAGTGAGGCCACCGAGGCCAGTGAGGACAGCAGCGGTCACTGAACCCAGGACTTGCTACATGCTAGTCAGCCACTCTGCCAACTGAGGTATGTCTAGATCTGTTGACTTCATTTTCCCGCTATCCAGAATTTCACTGTAACTCACCAAGGCCTGCAACTGTCCTGCAAGAGGGTTTTTTTTTTTCGTTTCCACAAAAAATGAGAGGCTATGGATTTATCCTGAGATAAGAAAAATCTGGATTGATCAAGCAAGACCTCCTGAAAAATCTCTGATAGGAAGAGATGGCCCAGATGTCTGAGTACCACATGCAGAACAGATTCAAGATGCTGCCTGAGATGATCAAGGACAGGATACTCCAGTCAGAACTTGATCCTAATTGTAAATTCTAAATGGATATTTTGCTTTGTTTAAAATGTTGATTACAAAATGTTATGGCTAATGTTCAAGAGAAAAGCTAAATAAAAAATATTAGATTCAGAGTTCTTGGTTTTTTTTTTTTTACAAAAAAAGAGGGGAAATGGTCTGGAAAATGGTCTGTATTCTGTCAATTAAATTTAAAGTAAATGCTGATTGCCAACAAGTCAGGCAGGATGTATAGATGGGTCAACTAGACATAAAGTAGAGGCAGGCCAATGAGAATAGGAGAATTCTGGGAAGAGGAAAGCTCTTTCTGTAGTTGTGACCCTGCCAGAGAAGAAGCAAAATGTGACTGCCTTGCCAAATAAGGTACCAAGCCATGTGGCTAACATAGACAAAAATAATGGGCTAATATAAGTTATAAGGGTTAATACAAATCCTGAGCTAATGGGCCAGTCAGTGTAAAACTAATGTAAAATAAAAAGAGCCACAAAAGGTGTAAGATGTGGTCAAAGTGCAAAAAAAAAATTAAACACATCTTCCATATGCTTTACTTAGTAGAGGTTCATATATCACTCCCCGAGTCTACAGTCCATCATAAAGTATGGGTTATCTAGGATTTGTTCCCAGCATGCTCTGGACACACTCCATGAGGGTGGCAACCTTGCCTGTGACAACCTTAACCCCCACTCAATCAATATCTTGCAATAACTGAAAGGCCAAAGGGTGAGAGTTTCTCCATTTTAAACAGATTTTACACACACAGACTGTTCATCATTGTGGATGCTTGACTTGACATTTATTTGCAAAAGAAAGCCCTTCCAGCTGGGTCAAGGATGAAAACTGTTGTCAGGGCAATGTGGTGCTGCTGCTGTGCATCCTACGTCAGTATTGGCAACCACATAAGATGACACAAAATCCAACCAGGTTCCTGGATCACTGGAGAAGAGCTGCCGGGTGATCATCCAGCTGAGATTCCCAGTGAGGTTTGAGGTCTGCCTATGATGTCAGCAAGCATCTCCTTAACAAACACAATAATGTTGGTCCAGTTTCTACCAAGCCCTTACAGTCTAGATAGGAATCGCTATCTCCTACAGGCAACAGTGATACTTCCTCTGGGTCTGTCACTCATCTTTTAACTCTCCATAGCTGTCTTTTGTTCCACAAATTCAGAATTTGTACCTAGTCAAATCTGTCAGTCTGAGGCTTTGTTATGCACTAAGAAAGAACTCCTCTATCCCAAGATTACAAAACAACATGCTCTAATATTTCTCTCTCATTCTTCCCTTTTTCTTCTAAGTGAATCGTTAATTGTCACAATATTTCAACTGCCTATTGTTGCTGGTGGTGTAAAAGGCTCCTTTCTGCTGTGTTACTATGCACTCTATTACTTCTATTGTCAATTTTCCCTCAAAGATATACTTCCTCTAGGTAGGCCACACCTTATGAAGTTTTAAGAGCCTCCCTGTAGAAGTAGCGCTTGCTTGTTCATCTCAGCCACCCAGCTACCTTGGAACCAAAATAACCACATTGAAACTATATTAATTAAAATACTGCTTGGCCCATTAGCTCTAGCTTATTATTGGCTAACTGTTACATCTTAATTGAACCCATTTTTATTAATCTGTATATTGCCACATGGCAGTGGCTTACCGGCAAATATATGGCGTGTCTGATTTTGGGGGCTCAAGGCATCGCTCTGACACTGCCTTCTTCCTCCTAGCATTCAGTTCCATCTTCTCTACCTAACTGCCCTATAAACAGTCTGAGGAAGTTTCTTTATTCATTAATGGTAATCACAGCACACAGCGATACTGCAAGCAGATAAAGCTCATATGCTTCTTAACAGATATAAACCATAACAGCTCCTTCTAAAATGTTACATAACATTGTACATGCATTTGCAAATATTGAAAATTAACAAGCTCACTCTGAATTTACAACAAGAATTAATGTCATGCAAAACATGTTACTGGACATTGCGTCATAACCAGAGAGTGACTTAGTTGGTACAATCCTTGCCTAGTATGCATGACGTTCTGGGTTTGATTCTCAGCACCATGTAAGTTGGGTGTGATGGTACACACTGGGAATGCCAGCACTAAGGATGTGGAAGCAGAAGAAGGAGCAGTAGATCAAGGTTATCCTTAGCTGCAAATTGGAGGTCATCCTGGGCTACCTGAGAACCTGTCTTTAAAAAATAAAAATTTTTAGGAGACAAATCACAAACACAGTTAAGGAGAAGGCCCTATGGGAAACTATAACAAGAGCAGATGGGGAAAATGAGCCAAAGAAAGAAGAAAGGAGGATGAATATGTCTCTCCTTTAGACTTTAGTGTATTTTTCCAAGATCATTGTCCTGTTCCTGGTGTGACCTTACACAGTGACAACTCCCTCCTATGGTGAGCAGTTAAATCAGTGATGTCCATGAGCCCTGGGACATTCACAACTGTTTCTTTTTAGAACTTTCTGGGCTGTCCTTTGCCACAAACTTGTACTTCACTAATAGATGAATAGTTTAGAAAATTGACAATAGAAGAAAGAGATGTGTGGTGGGGAAGTGTATGAGAACTAATAAGAGCCTCATGGGGCACAGGGGGAAATGGGGTGTGCCTGGGCTGCCACACAGGAACAGGTCTGAGCTATACCATGTGGCAGGTGGGGCAAGACTCAACCAGGAAACACCCAGGGACTCTACTCCCAGGCCAGGATTGAAACTGCTCTGCACCTCTAGAAGTCATGGTTCTATTGAGGCCTCAATCAATTTTCTATCTGGGTAGATTGAGGATTCTTCTCTTACTTCTCTGACTAAAACTGCATTAAAAGAAGCAGCAAGGCTGCAAGGAGCCAAGGCAATGGAAACTAAGCAGCCTGGGCTTGAGTTTAATTTTTCACTACATCACCTCTGTGCTTCTCTGCCTATCCTGTACTCCCATAGGCTGACCTCCTGTAGGCTGTAAAATAGGTTCTATTATGCACATATTCCCAGTGGGTTTTGTCTTGTAAGGATTGCAGGTTGCTTGTTTGTCCCAGCTGCTGGGCTAGCTTAGCCACAAAATAACCACACTGAAATTGTATTAATTAAAACACTGCTTGGCCATTAGCTCTAACTTCTCATTGGCTAATTCTTACATATTAGTTTAACCCATCTCCATTAATCTGTGTATCGCCACGTGGCAGTGGCTTACTAGAGATTCTAATCAGCATCTTTCTCAGGCTTCTCTCTGACTCTGCTTTCTTACTCCCAGCATTCAGCTCTGTCTACTCTGATGCCTTATCAAAAGTCCAAGGCAGTTTCTTTATTCATTAACCTATGAAAGCAACACACAAATACAAGGAACTCCTAAACCAGTTTAGGCCAATGGAAACTGTGGTGAGTTTGAGGTAGGACACAGTTTAGGATTCTTATGTGGCTCCAGGTGGGTGGTGACTCCCAAAAGCCAGCAGCTTCTTCCTCGAAGACTTTTCCACAGTCATGACCACAGCTCTAGCTCTACTCTTGAAATTTCCACCAACCACAAGGGGCTTCTTCAGCATCCAGAACAGTCTTGGTAGTGCCTGAGCGCTGCAGTGTTTCTGTTGTTTTCATTAGCTGTGAAAATCTGGAGGCCCAGGTATCAAAGGGGTGCCTCCTAGACTATTCCCCTGCCTGAAGACACTGGCCTGCCTCCAGAAATGGCTGTGAAGTGGTGAGCACCATTGCTCAGGTGGTAGGGCACTTTTCTATTATACACAAAAGGCTGGGTTAGATCCCCCACACTGATTGTACCAGGTAACATCCCAGCAGTCATGAGGTAGAGGCAGGAGCCTCCACCACACAGTTCAGTGTTTTTCAGCCTTCCCAGTGATGTGACCTTTGATATACTTCCTCAAGCTGTGCTGCCCCGGTCTGAAATTATTCCGTTGCTACTTTATAACTGAAATTTCACTAATATAATGAATTATAGTATAAATATCTGTGGTTTTAATCAGCTTGGATATGAACCCAGGTAGAGAATCCCAGAAATAGTAAATTCAAGGCCAATGTGAAATAATATAAGAACCTGTCTGAAACCCAAAACCAAACCAAAGATGTTCCCTCCGCTACCCAAAGACAGAGACCTCCCCCTCAGGTAACTTCAGGCCCTCTGACACAAGATAAATGGGGTTATTTTCTCTAGTGCCCTCAGGCTTCACTGCTCTGAGATTCAGAACCTCCCACACCATTGGTTGTGTCCAAGACCCAGATTCTTCTGCTCCTCAGTGACCACAGAATGGCAGGACAGTTGTCCTCTGTAGGATTGCCTTAAGAGAATGACATGGGGGAAAGATTGGTCAAGGCTTTCCATAAGGCCTAAATGTTGTTTCTGTCTCTGATACCCTGAAGTGAACTCAGACGTTGCATCACTCCTGACCTCTGCTTGGTGTCCCCAGGGAGTCACTGGGGAACCATGGGGACATATTCCAGCCTGCCATTTTCCACTGCATGGTGAACGCTCCCCATGATCTAGAGGGAAGAGAGCAGAGATGCCCAAACCCTAAGCTCTCCAGGGACACCTACCCCAGGATTTAGGGGGCAGATGCCAGACAAGTCTCCATTCGGGATCTTATTATCTATTAGTGTTTCCTTTGCTTTCCCTTGCATACAACACTGAAGGGTGAAGCTACTGGTGGCCTCCAGGAGAACAGGTGCCATGCCCACAGGATGCCACCTGATCTCCTTCACCATCAGTGCTGCCATCAGGAGCTGCACTAAGGCAGCTGTGGTCCAACTGCCAATGGGCAAGGGGTTGACATCCACTGGGCATTGACCCATGGCTTCCATCTGTACCTGGAAATTTGGGGCTTAAAGCAGTGTGACACCACACTTGATTTAAAAAGCTGGGATTAAGTGTGAAAAGTTGGAAATTGCTTTTTTATTAAGAAGCAATATATTTTAAACAATAGTGAACATAAACAATGGATAAACTTGGAAAATTATGGAAGTAATAACAAGAATAAATAACATCAAGATAGCAAAACCAAAACCAAATGAACCATAAACAAAAATCTAAAACAAAAATAAAGCTATTTAACATTTGTCACTGCATTTTGATAGTGCCTACTACACAATAGTGAACATAAACAATGGATAAACTTGGAAAATTATGGTACTAATAACAAGAATAACATCAAAATAGTAAAACTACAACCAAATGAACCACAAACAAATATCTAAAACAAAAAATCAAACCAAAATAAAGCTAATTAGCATTTATCACTGCATGTTGATAGACCTACTATAACTACTACATGCAAGTGCTTGCCTTGGAGAAATACTAGTGAGGTAGTCACAATTTTAATAGCTTTTTCAAGAATCCTGTGTCCATTCCACATAGGAGCTTATATGTCATGTTACGCCAAGGCGGAGTCCACTTGCTGGTAAATGTGGGATTCTGAATAATCTTTGTCTCAGGATTTCTGTATCTAGATTATATTTTTGATCATTTTTTTCTTGTCGAGAACTGAGTCATTAGACACATGGATAATATTGGGTGTGAATTACTGGAGGTCATCCGGAATTTCCCTCACTGGTGTGTTCACACCTAAGGG
>NW_026068084.1:3440904-3446153 GCF_014885135.2 Alexandromys fortis
TGCATACAACACTGAAGGGTGAAGCTACTGGTGGCCTCCAGGAGAACAGGCGCCATGCACACAGGATGCCACCTGATCTCCTTCACCATCAGTGCTGCCTTCGGGAGCTGCACTAAGGCAGCTGTGGCCCAACTGCCAATGGGCAAGGGGTTGACATCCACTGGGCATTGACCCATGGCTTCCATCTGTACCTGGAAATTTGGGGCTTAAAGCAGTGTGACACCACACTTGATTAAAAAAGCTGGGATTAAGTGTGAAAAGTTGGAAATTGCTTTTTTACTAATAAGTAATATATTTTAAACAATAGTGAACATAAACAATGGATAAACTTAGAAAATTATGGAAGTAATAACAAGAATAAATAACATCAAGATAGCAAAAACAAAACCAAATGAACCATAAACAAAAATCTAAAACAAAAATAAAGCTATTTAACATTTATCACTGCATTTTGATAGTACCTACTACACAATAGTGAACATGAACAATGGATAAACTTGGAAAATTATGGTACTAATAACAAGAATAACATCAAAATAGCAAAACTACAACCAAATGAACCACAAACAAATATCTAAAACAAAAATCAAACAAAAATAAAGCTAATTAGCATTTATCACTGCATATTGATAGACCTACTATAACTACTACAAGCAAGTGCTTGCCTTGGAGAAATACTGGTGAGGTAGTCACAATTTTAATAGCTTTTTCAAGAATCCTGTGTCCATTCCACGTAGGAGCTTATATGTCATGTTATGCCAAGGTGGAGTCCACTTGCTGGTAAATGTGGGATTCTGAATAATCTTTGTCTCAGGATTTCTGTATCTAGATTATATTTTTGATCATTTTTTTTTCTTGTCGAGAAGTGAGTCATTAGACACATGAATAATATTGGGTGTGAATTACTGGAGGTCATCCGGAATTTCCCTCACTGGTGTGTTCACACCTAAGGGGAGTGTCTTTTTATCTGTAGGCCTTGATCCTAATATGAAGAACATGTGTAGAAGGTGTTTCTGGCTTACTTTGGCTTCCTCGGGTCTCTGAAATGGTATTATCAAAAAAAAAAAAAAATCAAGGCCAAGAAGCATACATTGATGGGTCACTGGCTAGGTAAATCATTCTACAAGGGTAACCAAAATTAAAAAAGAATATGTGTCCTTAGAATTCAGTATTGCTGGGGATGGGATTCAGTACGTGGTTCTTGCTGGAGTTCCTTCTGCAGGTGGCTCTCGTCCTGGACTGTGGCCTGTTCCAGATGAGTCTGCAGAGTTTTAGACCTGGAAGAGGAAAGCAGTTAAAACACAGGCTGATGGGGACCTGCCACGTTAGCTGTGAAGATGATCCCTCAATCCACCTCAGCTCTGCTGGACAATGAATTTAGTCTTTTGACTGATGTCATTGTTGGTACTCACAAGGAATAAGATCCCAGAGTAGATGGGCCTAAAACTTTGCTCAATGATAAACAGAAAACATAATTTCAAATAAACACTGTTGGTGTCCATTCTACTAGAAAAAATAGGGCATTCTCCTATAATTCAGGGATATCATTTTGTAAACAGCAACAGCATATTGATACTATAGTCAACAGCACGTGAGAAATACATGAGTTGTCCATTTTATAGATAGCCTTAAAATTACAGCAGCTTAGGTCCCTGTTACAAGGGTGTGAGGCTAGCTCAGTACTCATGCCCAGAAGGACCCTTGAACATGAACAACATGCAGATAGAGCTTGTCCTGCTAGAGCAGCATTTCCTGAGATGTGTGCCTGAGAAGGTTGTCCCTGTCAGGGCTCTGGGACCAAAAAGAGACTGGTGCTTTTCCTTGGGACTAGAGCTGGGAATCTGCATCCTATTATTGGGAGTCGGTTACAGAACATACCAGAGAAGGTTTTGATCTTCCCTACAGCTGCGTGTCTGCCTGGGTTCATCCTGGGATGTCCTCAACCAATTCTATCCAGAGAACACTTTTCACAGGAAGTGGGCAAATATTACATAGAGCAGTGCTAAAGATGGAAATCTCTTAACTTCATGGGATTTTTCTAAATAAAAACATGAACTCTACCAGGCCCCGTGGTCTACACCTTTAAACCCAATATCTTGGAAGGCTGAGACAGGCAGTTCTCTGTGAGTTCAGGGAAAGCCTTGGGAGAATTCAGTGTTCAGAAGGGAGAAATAGAAACTAAATTCTACAGACACACTGAGTATCAAATAAAATATATACTGGACAGAATTTCTTGTTGACTGGACCAGCTCAATTGTCTGAGGTCTTCTATTCCCTGCTCTAGATTGTAGACTCAGAGATGGACAGAATTGATATTAACCCCAAGTCCATGGGATCCCCCTTGGCTCTACCTACTCTTCCTAGTCTGGCTCCTACCTCATCTGAGAGACCTGAAAGTGATGCTGCAGCTTTTGGACCAAGTGCTTTTCCTGCATGACCATTTCCCTCTGCTTCTGCAGGAACTGAAAGCTTTCTTCCAATCTTTTGAGCTCCTGTTTAAGAGAAAATTGTGTTCATTGTTGAGGGTTATAGACAGTCATACATATCTAAGCACAGAGAATGGATCCCAATAACTTGCTGGTCAGCTACACAGGTTTAAAAAAAAAAGCATCTGGAGAAGTAAGAAACCCCAGTTTGTGGTAAGACTGACCGGAACACAGTGGTCTGTGCTAGAAAATGCACATGTTTGAAGCACCACAACACCCATATCCGTATACTACAGATACACACACATGCAAACACACTTATGTGCATTCACACTCAAAACCACCAGGAGCAAGTGTTAAAAAAAAGAGAAATATGGAGAAAGGGTGGTCGCAGAAAGAAATATCATGGTCGATGAAGAGTTGAGTTGAAAATAACCACACCAGTTCTTTCATAAAAGTCTTACAACTCAGGCATAATTCCTCAGACACTAAAATTATTGTGGGAAAAGTGATTTGCTTAGACAGACTACATTGAGCTGTTTAGAGAAATTCCCCTGCTATAGGCCCAAATCTCCCACCTTCCACCACCAGCTTGTCAAAAGCCCCGAGATGGTCATCTAATCATCCACCCATTTTAACTGCTGGATGGGAAAACTGTCCAGCACGACTAGAAATCGGGGCTGACAAGATGCTACTCAGGATTCTGTCACTGTGAACCAAGAATTCAGAGACAGCAAAGAGAACATTGGAATGCAGGCAGAAAAGAGAAGCCCATAGGCCACACAAATCCATGATTATGAGAAGCACTCTTTTGGAACTGGCACAGGGATCTCCACCTTGTAAACTGCTTCCCACCTGTGACCTAGCATGAACCCTGCCAATCAAAGAGTTTTAGGACCCAAAACCCACTTACATTAAGCTTTGTGCCTAGAAAACTACCAATCATAAATGCATGTACGTGTGTGATATATTATTGACCCATCTTCTTTACTGAATTGCAGCTTCAAGGAGAGCAGAAAGGAAGGCTTGCCCATATTTTGGTTCTCCATAAGACAAGAGGTTCCCAGATGTCCTTGTGCATGGACACTGAAGGGAATGCCTGGATAATATGAGGGTGGTGGCTGGAAGGGAAGATGGATGAGTAAGCTAATGGGTTAAACCCTGGTGGTCGGATGGGTAGAGAGTCAGTCAAATGGGCAAATGGTGCCAGTGCTTACACTGACTTGTTGCCTGCCCATACCTGTTGTTGCTGGATTTTGAGGTAACTGATCTCTTCTTCTTGATCATTGTGGATCAATTTCAAATCCTCCAGGTGGTACTTCAGCACGGTCCAATCATTCTGCAATTTCCTTTCCTCCTGCCTCAGCTCGTCCACCTTCTTCTTTAGCTGAGTCCTTTCCATCAGTAGTCGGCTGTGCAGATCCCTGCAGACAAACTCTGCATAGTAAGGCCCTGCAGGCCTTCTCCTTCTACCCCTAATTTCCTGGAACCGGCACCCCAAAAAGACCTCATGTTTCCTGAAATACATAGCTAAAAATCTGATAGAGTCATGACACCTACACTCCGGAACCCAAATGAGAGAACACGTAATGTTAGAAATTATCAAACTCTAATGAAAACTCCAACACCTAAAAGGATCCATGTCCCTTCAGTAGAAGGAGTAGTTCCCCAGCTGGCCTAATTGTCTATGGTAATGGGGAAACATCAGCATGTAGTGGGCAAACACCCTCAAAGGGAAGACAAGTTACCCAACGTGAGCATATTCTATCTACAGGTTCCTCAGCCCCCAGACCTGTAAAGAATGGGCCTGAAACCCAGAAGTTCAAGGCTGCCTGACATTCCCCTGAGATTGTAAATACCTTTTCTATCTACAGGCTCCTGAGGCCTTAGGACAATAGTGGCAGGGGCTAACAGTCTCTTTCACACTTAGCAAAACTGAGTCCAAAAGACACAAGTTCAAGATCTGTTTGCTAAGAAGCAAAAAGTCTAGAACCAGAGTTGTGGACACTCCTTCAACAGAAAAAGGAACTCAGAGATGGCCATTTCACCAGGTTTGTGAACCATGTCCAGATGGACACTTACCGATAGAAGACTGTTTCCTTCCTCAGCTCCATGAAATTATCGCAGGTCTCAGTGTTCTCTTTCTCGAAATTGTTTAGCTCCATCATGATCTGTTTGTGATCCAACTTTACCTTCTCAAACAAAGCATTTGGCTTTTGGTTCTTGTAGGGACTAGAAAACGGGAGAAAAGATCCCATGTATATAGACTTCAAGGATCACAGGAACTCAAGTCATATCCTGATCTACCATATGCCAGTGGATGCAAGATTTTCTTTCCTATCTACTGGGACATCCTAATAGTTTTACACTTGTTATTCTGTCCTCCAGGAAAGCAGAAGTTACATGTGAGATGGGGAGTGCCCTGGCTGCATAACCTCACTCAATAGGACTAGAAAATCAGTCTAGTTCTCTGTGCTGCCTGGAGTCTCTGTCACATGTCTCCATACACCAGACACTGCGATGACATTTCTCCTGTTTCAGAACACTGATTCTGGGTCCTGGTTGACAATCACTGAATAGTTAGAGCACATCGTTCTGGTTTGAGTCCAAAGAGCAGGGTTTTGAAATAAACTCCCATAAGGATATCTAGGTGCCACCAACGTGAGCATGTAGGACACAAGCAGTCTTGCTTCAAGTGGGGCTCCCAGGGCTCAGCAGTGGCATCTTCTGGACAGTGGGAGAAGGACATCATGAGAAACCACCACAGATCACTGGCTCCCAGAGTTTAGGAACTCACAAACCTCCAAATGTGTGTGTGCACAC
>NW_026068084.1:3446196-3464297 GCF_014885135.2 Alexandromys fortis
CCACGTTAGCTGTGAAGATGATCCCTCAATCCACCTCAGCTCTGCTGGACAATGAATTTAGTCTTTTGACTGATGTCATTGTTGGTACTCACAAGGAATAAGATCCCAGAGTAGATGGGCCTAAAACTTTGCTCAATGATAAACAGAAAACATAATTTCAAATAAACACTGTTGGTGTCCATTCTACTAGAAAAAATAGGGCATTCTCCTATAATTCAGGGATATCATTTTGTAAACAGCAACAGCATATTGATACTATAGTCAACAGCACGTGAGAAATACATGAGTTGTCCATTTTATAGATAGCCTTAAAATTACAGCAGCTTAGGTCCCTGTTACAAGGGTGTGAGGCTAGCTCAGTACTCATGCCCAGAAGGACCCTTGAACATGAACAACATGCAGATAGAGCTTGTCCTGCTAGAGCAGCATTTCCTGAGATGTGTGCCTGAGAAGGTTGTCCCTGTCAGGGCTCTGGGACCAAAAAGAGACTGGTGCTTTTCCTTGGGACTAGAGCTGGGAATCTGCATCCTATTATTGGGAGTCGGTTACAGAACATACCAGAGAAGGTTTTGATCTTCCCTACAGCTGCGTGTCTGCCTGGGTTCATCCTGGGATGTCCTCAACCAATTCTATCCAGAGAACACTTTTCACAGGAAGTGGGCAAATATTACATAGAGCAGTGCTAAAGATGGAAATCTCTTAACTTCATGGGATTTTTCTAAATAAAAACATGAACTCTACCAGGCCCCGTGGTCTACACCTTTAAACCCAATATCTTGGAAGGCTGAGACAGGCAGTTCTCTGTGAGTTCAGGGAAAGCCTTGGGAGAATTCAGTGTTCAGAAGGGAGAAATAGAAACTAAATTCTACAGACACACTGAGTATCAAATAAAATATATACTGGACAGAATTTCTTGTTGACTGGACCAGCTCAATTGTCTGAGGTCTTCTATTCCCTGCTCTAGATTGTAGACTCAGAGATGGACAGAATTGATATTAACCCCAAGTCCATGGGATCCCCCTTGGCTCTACCTACTCTTCCTAGTCTGGCTCCTACCTCATCTGAGAGACCTGAAAGTGATGCTGCAGCTTTTGGACCAAGTGCTTTTCCTGCATGACCATTTCCCTCTGCTTCTGCAGGAACTGAAAGCTTTCTTCCAATCTTTTGAGCTCCTGTTTAAGAGAAAATTGTGTTCATTGTTGAGGGTTATAGACAGTCATACATATCTAAGCACAGAGAATGGATCCCAATAACTTGCTGGTCAGCTACACAGGTTTAAAAAAAAAAGCATCTGGAGAAGTAAGAAACCCCAGTTTGTGGTAAGACTGACCGGAACACAGTGGTCTGTGCTAGAAAATGCACATGTTTGAAGCACCACAACACCCATATCCGTATACTACAGATACACACACATGCAAACACACTTATGTGCATTCACACTCAAAACCACCAGGAGCAAGTGTTAAAAAAAAGAGAAATATGGAGAAAGGGTGGTCGCAGAAAGAAATATCATGGTCGATGAAGAGTTGAGTTGAAAATAACCACACCAGTTCTTTCATAAAAGTCTTACAACTCAGGCATAATTCCTCAGACACTAAAATTATTGTGGGAAAAGTGATTTGCTTAGACAGACTACATTGAGCTGTTTAGAGAAATTCCCCTGCTATAGGCCCAAATCTCCCACCTTCCACCACCAGCTTGTCAAAAGCCCCGAGATGGTCATCTAATCATCCACCCATTTTAACTGCTGGATGGGAAAACTGTCCAGCACGACTAGAAATCGGGGCTGACAAGATGCTACTCAGGATTCTGTCACTGTGAACCAAGAATTCAGAGACAGCAAAGAGAACATTGGAATGCAGGCAGAAAAGAGAAGCCCATAGGCCACACAAATCCATGATTATGAGAAGCACTCTTTTGGAACTGGCACAGGGATCTCCACCTTGTAAACTGCTTCCCACCTGTGACCTAGCATGAACCCTGCCAATCAAAGAGTTTTAGGACCCAAAACCCACTTACATTAAGCTTTGTGCCTAGAAAACTACCAATCATAAATGCATGTACGTGTGTGATATATTATTGACCCATCTTCTTTACTGAATTGCAGCTTCAAGGAGAGCAGAAAGGAAGGCTTGCCCATATTTTGGTTCTCCATAAGACAAGAGGTTCCCAGATGTCCTTGTGCATGGACACTGAAGGGAATGCCTGGATAATATGAGGGTGGTGGCTGGAAGGGAAGATGGATGAGTAAGCTAATGGGTTAAACCCTGGTGGTCGGATGGGTAGAGAGTCAGTCAAATGGGCAAATGGTGCCAGTGCTTACACTGACTTGTTGCCTGCCCATACCTGTTGTTGCTGGATTTTGAGGTAACTGATCTCTTCTTCTTGATCATTGTGGATCAATTTCAAATCCTCCAGGTGGTACTTCAGCACGGTCCAATCATTCTGCAATTTCCTTTCCTCCTGCCTCAGCTCGTCCACCTTCTTCTTTAGCTGAGTCCTTTCCATCAGTAGTCGGCTGTGCAGATCCCTGCAGACAAACTCTGCATAGTAAGGCCCTGCAGGCCTTCTCCTTCTACCCCTAATTTCCTGGAACCGGCACCCCAAAAAGACCTCATGTTTCCTGAAATACATAGCTAAAAATCTGATAGAGTCATGACACCTACACTCCGGAACCCAAATGAGAGAACACGTAATGTTAGAAATTATCAAACTCTAATGAAAACTCCAACACCTAAAAGGATCCATGTCCCTTCAGTAGAAGGAGTAGTTCCCCAGCTGGCCTAATTGTCTATGGTAATGGGGAAACATCAGCATGTAGTGGGCAAACACCCTCAAAGGGAAGACAAGTTACCCAACGTGAGCATATTCTATCTACAGGTTCCTCAGCCCCCAGACCTGTAAAGAATGGGCCTGAAACCCAGAAGTTCAAGGCTGCCTGACATTCCCCTGAGATTGTAAATACCTTTTCTATCTACAGGCTCCTGAGGCCTTAGGACAATAGTGGCAGGGGCTAACAGTCTCTTTCACACTTAGCAAAACTGAGTCCAAAAGACACAAGTTCAAGATCTGTTTGCTAAGAAGCAAAAAGTCTAGAACCAGAGTTGTGGACACTCCTTCAACAGAAAAAGGAACTCAGAGATGGCCATTTCACCAGGTTTGTGAACCACATAGAGATGGAAACTTACCGATAGAAGACTGTTTCCTTCCTCAGGTCCATGAAATTATCATAGGTCTCAGTGTTCTCTTTCTCAAAATTGTTTAGCTCCATCATAATCTGTTATTGATCCAACTTTACCTTCTCAAACAAAGCATTTGGCTTTTGGTTCTTGTAGGGACTAGAAAATGGGAGAAAAGAAACCATGAACATAGGCTTCAAGGATCACAGGAACTCAAGTTATATTCTGATCTGCCATATGCCAGTGGATGCAAGATTTTCTTGCCAATCTACTGGGACATCCTGGTAGTTTTAAACTTGTTATTCTGTCCTCCAGGAAAGCGGAAGTTACGTGTGAGATGGGGAGTGCCCTGGCTGCATGACCTCACTCAATAGGACGAGAAAGTCAGTCTAGTTCTCTGTGCTACCAGGAGTCTCTGTCACATGTCTCCATACACCAGACACTGCGATGACATCTCTCCTGTTTCAGAACACTGGTTCTGGGTCCTGGTTGACAATCAGTGAATAGTTAGAGCACATCGTTCTGGTTTGAGTCCAAAGAGCAGGGTTTTGAAATAAACTCCCATAAGGATATCTAGGTGCCACCAACGTGAGCATGTAGGACACAAGCAGTCTTGCTTCAAGTGGGGCTCCCAGGGCTCAGCAGTGGCATCTTCTGGACAGTGGGAGAAGGACATCATGAGAAACCACCACAGATCACTGGCTCCCAGAGTTTAGGAACTCACAAACCTCCAAATGTGTGTGTGCACACATGTTTACATGAGAGAGCGAGAGAAAGAGGGAAATGGAGAGCTATAGAAATGCATAGAGTGAGAGCATCACCCATTGGATGCTAAAGATATGCACAGAGCTCTATGGTCTAAAAGTACAATAGACAAAACTAGAGAGAAGCTGTGATGAGCCCCAGCACTTCCAGTTAGACTCTGAGATGTCCCAAGTCAAACCAGGCCCCTCCAGCTGCTACCAGGGGCTTTTGGCACACAACCACATCCAGGAAAGTAGAGACTAACCACAAACTAAGAGTAGTTAGTAGTCGCTCATGCAAGCCGCCTTTGCAAGTCATGCCCTATACAAACACATGCTGGGAACTACACAGTACTGGCCTAAATGCCTGAGTTGTATGACTGGGACCAGAGGCCCTGCTTTTCATTTGTAGAGAGCAGAAAAGTTAGAGGCCACATCTCATTCCCCCTCACATTTCATGTCTGTCTCTCCCCTGAGAAGAATTTAGGAATGAGGTTTGGCACAGCCTCCTAGAAAGCAAGACCATCAAAGGCAGAAGGTGAGGTTGACATTGCCTACAGCCCCATGAAGTCTGAAACAATGGATACCTATTGTCCACGGCTCCTTCAGTGAGGATCATCAGCCGGTCTTTCAGGTCATTTCTTTCCCTGGTCATCAGTTGCAGCTCTGTGGTCAGCCTCTCCTCTTCCTTCTTTACCTGCTTCTTGCTTAGGAGCATTGGATGGGATGCTGGCTCCTTAGAGGATTCTGTGTGTGGGTAGAAAACAGGTGAAATTGCATAGCAAAAAGGCACAGGAGATTGACAAAGTCCCAAACAGAAAATTATATCTGGAACCCAGTGACGACCAAAATATACTAGGCCAGGTTGACATGCCCCCTTTGTGCATCTGAAATCTCCCATCACTCTAGAGATGAGGCTATGTAAGCAGCCAGGGTTTTCCTCGATTTCCCTACAATTCTTCAGATGACTACAGAGACCACCTCTTCAGGAATATTCACAGAAGAATAGAACGCAGCATGGTCCAGTGCCCCGAAGCCTGCTGTGATTTAGAAGCCAGGACAAACATGGCACACGGCACAGGTAATCAGGTGTTAGGAAGAGGCCAGGTCTCATTGCTGGTTACTCATGGCCCATGACTGTGGATTGGAAAGTCAGGCAGGGCTCCCTCAAGGTCAAGAGACTCACCCAGTCACCCATTGACAGCCCAGATCATTGAAGCTGACACTCAGTAGCCATTCTCTGCCCTGGTCCCATAACTCTGACAGACATTTGGTCACCCTTTGATCTAACTGCCATCCACAACTGCTGATTCAGAACCCTAAGGGGGTCACTGTCAGGGAAAGGAGGTTAGAGGAATTCTCCTGAACAGACTGCTGAACACTCTGAGGATGAAAGGTCTTGGCCAGGCACACATTTGTCTCCATGGGAACAGTGTTAGACAGCCAGTGAACCTAAAGGCAACTACTACAGGTGTAGTGTAGTGATGTCTGACCAAAGATGGGGACACATTAGTCCCTCCCTTCATCCTGCTGGTCTCTCTCTGTCCCAACATTACACCCCAAACTACAGCAAAGGTAAGAGCTAAGTGGTGGTCCCAGCACCACAGCCTTGGCCTTCTCAGTCTCTGGCTTAGGCGATGGACAAACTAATGTCTGGGAATCCTTGACTTTCAGGAAGTATGATAAGCAGGGATGTCCATTTTCTCCTCTGAAGCTCCAGCTACTCCTCCCCATTACTGGAAATTCCACCTCAAGTGCACCTCCTTCGGCAATCTGACCTTCTCCTGCCCATGACTCACTTGGCCTTTTCCAGAAGTGAACGGCAGCTTTCTTCTGCCTCTCTCTGGTCTCTTGACCTTCTCCATTCTGTCTCCCAAATAAGTGATGCCTCAGTCTTGAGAACATGACTGATGCTCTACCCTCTAGGGACTGAGGGATGTCCTAATGGCAGTTGGTGTTGCTACAACAAAGTGACATCATGGGATTCCTAGAGATCTCCAGGATACAATGGAATGTCCAGAGATGGGACCGCTGATGTCATGGCTAACAGCATTTGCCACTCCACTAACTAGGTTTCCTGAACTGACCATAAGCTTAGCTTACCTTTCCAGGAAACTTTCTGGGAAAACAAAGGAAGCCATTCAGGTCATCCCCTTCCAAACCCGGTGTCCCCTTCATTTGGCTGGAAGACCCATAACCTTTCCCATGTTGAGAACTAAGCTAATATTTCAAAAGATTGCTGAGGTATGTCTCACTCCTTCTTAAAACCCTCTTTTTTCAATATGAGGAATTAAATATTCCCAAGAAACTACTTGAAGATGAACATAAATGATGAAAGTTCACCTTCCTCAATTCAGTGTTAGAAAGCACATTAAGGAAGAACCTACAGGCTGGTTACAGTGTGAGCCTTGAGAGAAGGGTGCAGTCATGGAAGCCACATGCTTAACTTTAGGAACTTGGCCCTGGATTACTAAGCACATAGAGAAAGAACCCACCACGGTGTTGGCAACAGTGTGATGATCAATTGGCAGAGGAATCTAACATAGTGGGTCCAGTAGGAGAAAAAGCCCACAGACTGAGTGTTGTGCTCTCCACTCTGCTCCAAAGAGAAAAATGCAGGACAGTTGCAGGCCTTGGTGAGTTACAGTGAAATTCTGGATAGCGGGAAAATAAAGTCATCAGATCTAGACATACCTCAGTTGGCAGAGTGGCTGACTAGCATGTAGCAAGTCCTGGGTTCAGTGACCGCTGCTGTCCTCACTGGACTCGGTGGCCTCACTTGTAATTTTAGTACCTGTGAAGTAGAAGCAGGATGACCTAAGCTCAAGTTGAACCTGCAAAGCCAGTGTGAGTACAGCATGGGAGACATGAGACCCTGACTCTACAAATAAAACACTAACCTACCCTACCTCCAAGGCCTCACCTAACAATCCTTTCTTTCTGTAATGGTATTTCAGATGGACTTTATGTAACCTAAAGTCTCTATTTCACCACCTAACCATAGCATCCTGAGTGCTGGACTCACAAGAGAGTACTGATCCCCTGGAAATCAGCTCCTTTGCAGTCTTCCTGAGTTTTAGTCAGAGAGGTAAGAGCAAATTTCTCACGGTACCCAGATAGAAAATTGAGGCCTCAATAGATTCATGCCTTCTAAAGTGTTAGACACATGGCATGGACCAGAGATGTTGTTCTATCCTGGCCTGGGGCTAAGTCCCCGAATGGTTCCTGGTTGAGTCCTGCCCTACCTGCCCCATGGTATAGCTTATAGCTGTGGCTATGTGGTGGCCCAGGTACTCCCCAAGTCTTCGTGTGTCCCATGATGCACTTATTACCTCTCATACCCTTCCCCACAACACATTCATTTCTTCTACTGTGAATTTTCTAAGCCATCCATCTATTATTGAAGAACAAGTTTGTGGCAAAAGGACAGCCCAGAAAATTCAATAAAGAAACAAATATGAATGTTTCAGGGCTTTTTACATCACTGATGCATCTGCTCACCTTATCCAGGCGTTGTCATCGAGGAAGAACACACCAGGAGCAGGCTAATGATGTTGGAAAAATACACTAAAGTCTAAAGGAGAGGCACATTTATCTTCCCATCTTTCTCCCTTGACTCATTTTCCCCATCTCCTTGTTATACTCCTTCTCCTTAATTGTGTTTGTGATTTATCATCTGGATATTTTTGTTTTTTAAAGACAGGTTATCAGGTAGTCCAGGATGACTTCCACTTTGCAAAGAAGGATAACCTTGAGCTACTGAGTGCTGGCATTCTGGGTGTGTACCATCACATCCAACTTACATGGTGGGAACAAAATCCAGAACGTTATCACACTTGGCAAGGACTGTACCACCTAAGGCTCATCTGTAGATAATCACTGGTCACGCACTAGTGTCCAGAATCGTGTCTTGCATGACATTCATTTATGTAGTGATTTCAGAAGGAACTTGTTGATTTGCAATATTGTAAATGCATGTACAATACTATGTAATATTTTAGAACGAACTATTATGGTTTATATCTGTTAAGCCACTTATGAGCTAAAGGCTTTGTCGGCTGGCAGTTCTTCTCTGTGCTGTGATTACCATTAACGAAGAGAGAAATTGCCTTGTCAGAGTGGTAGGGCAGAACTTGGGTAGGCAGGGAAGACAGAACTGAATGCTGGGAGGAAGAAGGCAGAGTCAGGGAGATGCCATGGTGTCATCAGAGTCAGACATGCCAAATATTTGCCAGTAAACCACTGGCATGTAGTGATATACAAATGAACAAAAATGGGTTAAATTAAGATGGACAAGTTTGCCAATAAGAAGCTAGATCTAATGGTCCAAGCAGTCTTAATGAATGTAGTTTCTTGTGGTTATTTTTGTGCTAATCTAACCAGGCTGCCAACATGAACAAGCAGGCACTTCTCCTACAGAGAGATTCTGGCAACTTCAGAAGGTGTGGCCTAACAAGAGGAAGTTTATCTTTGAGAGAATTTGTTTTGTAGCTGGGTCTTGTTCTTGGCACCTTCTTTCTTCTTCTTCTTCTTCTTCTTCTTCTTCTTCTTCTTCTTCTTCTTCTTCTTCTTCTTCTTCTTCTTCTTCTTCTTCTTCTTCCTGTTCTCTCTCTCTCTCTCTATCTATCTTTCTCTTCCCCCCTTTGCTTCCTGATTTTGTTGAGCAGATCACTTCTATTTCACTGTGATAAAATTCCTTCTTACAAGATGAGGGACATGGGCCCATCTTGTCAAGGATAGCAATCCCCAAAGCTATAAGTTGAAATTAATCCTGCCTCTTTAAGTGGTTTTCTTGTGGAATCCTGCCATAGTAATAAAATGTCAAACTAACTAACATGACTGTAGTGAAAATTCATCAACAGCTTCATTTTGAATGCCCAATAATAAACTCCATAGGACAAGAAAGTATGTGGCAAGTCCTCCTGCAGTTCAGGATACTAAACGGTTATAGAGACTAAATTGATTTTCCATTTATCAAGCTATGACAGGGCACAGATCTGCTTTGTTTTGTTTCTTAGTTTCTTGCTCCTGGACAAATGAATATATTTGAATGCCTAGTGGCCCATGGAGAATATGTCATTGTCCTCTGTAGTCTGGGCAGAGTGCTGGGATTTTTCAATCCACAATGCTGAGTGAACCATCTGGCCAGCTCTGTCTCCAAAGGAATATACCTATATATGATAAAGGAAATATACAGCAAGCCAATCGCCAACATCAAAGTAAATGGAGAGAAAATCCTAGCGATCCCACTGAAATCAGAAATAAGACAAAGTTGTCCAATTCCTCCATATCTATTCAGTATAGTTCTTGAGATCCTAGCTACAGCAATAAGACACCAAAAGGAGATAAAGGGGAAACAATTCAGAAAAGAAAAGTTAAACTCTCACTGTCTGCTGATGATATAATAGTTTACATAAGCGACCCCAAAAATTCTACCAAGGAACTTCTCCAACTCACAAACATTTTCAGTAACATAAAAGAAAACAAGATTAACTTAAATCAGTAGCCCTCCTGTACACAGATGATAAATGGGCTGAGAAAGATATCAGGGAAACATCACCCTTTATAATAGCTACAAATAGCATAAAATATCTTGAAGTAACTCTAACCAAACAAGTGGAAGATTTGTATGACAAGGACTTTAAATCTTTAAAGACAGAAATTGAGGAAGATACCAGAAAGTGGAAAGATCTCCCATGATCTTGGGTAGCTAGAATTAACATAGTAAAATGGCAATCTTACCCAAAGCAATCTACAGATTCCATGCATTGCCCATCAAAATCCCACCAAAATTCTCCATCAAAATCCCACCAAAATTCTTCACAGAGTTGAATAATGGTACTCAACTTCATAAGGAAAAGCAAAAAACTCAGAATAGCCAAAACAATTCTGTACAATAAAAAACTTCTGGAGGCATCACAATCCCATATAGTAGAGACTTAAAACTCTACTATTGAGCTTCAGTATTGAAAACAGCCTGGTATTGGCATAAAAACAGATAGGAGGTACGATGAAACTGAATCAATGCCCTGGATGTTAAACCATTCGCCTTCAAAAACCTGATTTTTTACAAAGAAGCAAAAAAATAATCAAATGGAATAAAGAAAGTATATTTAAGAAATGATGCTCACATAACTGGATATCAACATGTAGAAGAATAAAATTGATCCATATCTACCACTATGCATAAAACTCAAATCAAATTGGATCAAATACCTCAATATAAAACCAGTCACACTGAACATCATAGAAGAGAAATTGGGAAGTATACTTGAACGCCTGGCACAAGAGACCACTTCCTATAAATGACCTTACTAGCATAGACATTGAGAGAAACTATTAATAAATGAGAACTCCTGAAAATAAAAAGCAAAGGACACGTTCAACAAGACAAAAGGACAGCCTACATACTGGGAAAAGATCTTCACCAACTCCACATCAGACAGAGGTCTGATCTCCAAAATATACAAATAACTCAAGAAATTGGTCATCAAAAGAACAAATAATCCAATTTTAAAAAAATGGGGTACAGACCTAAACAGAGAACTCTCATCAGAGGAATCTAAAATGTTGAAAGACAAGGAAATGCTCAACATCCTTAGTCATCAGATAAATGCAAATCAAAACAACTCTGAAATTCTATCTAAAACCTGTGAGAATGGCCAAGATCAAAAATACTGATGACAACTTATGCTGGAGAGATTGTGGGGTAAAGGGAACACTCCTTCATTGCTGGTGGGAGTGCAAGCTGTACAGCCCCTTTGGATGTCGGTGCGTGTTTCCTAGAAAATTAGAAAAGAACATTCTTGAAGATGCAGTAATACCACTTTTGGGTATATATCCAGAGGATGCTCAATCGCACCCAAAGGACATGTGCTCATGTATGTTCATAGCAGCATTGTTTGTCATAGCCAGAACCTGGAAACAGCTTAAATGCCCCTTGACCGAAAAATGGATAAGGAAAATGTGATACATTTACAAAATGGAGTACTGCATAGCAGAGAAAAGTAACAACATCTTGAAATTTGCAGGCTAATGGATTGATCAAGAAACATTTTTAATGAGGTAACCCAGACCCAGCAACACAAACATAACATGTACTCATTCATAAATCATTTTTAAACATAAAGCAAAGAAAACCAGCCTAAGAATCACAATCCCAGATAATCTAGACCCTAAGAGAGACACATATAGATCTAATCTACATGACTGAGGTAGGAGGAGCTAGGGCCCCTTGTTCCAGTCTACTGCCCGGCTAGCTTATAGCTGAAATAACCACACAGAAATTAATTAAATTACTGCCTGGCCCATTATATCTAGCCTCTTTTTGGCCTACTCTCACATCTTGATCTAACCCATTTCTTTTAATGTGTGTTTACCACGAGGTTGTAGCTTATTAGGAAAGATTCAGCGTGTCTGACTCTGGTGACTTCATGGTAGCTCCAGAGCTAGCAGAAATAGTACGACCACCATTTTGAAATTGGAGAGAGGTGGAGCCAGCATCTAGAGCAGCTGCAACCAAGCTGCTTAACATTTTAAATGCTCTTCAAGACGGTAGAAAATCTTCAATTACTCCCAGTGGTATACTCAAAAAAGAGGTATGGATCTGAACAGAGAATTTTTGAGAAAGAAACAACTAAAAATATATCTCAAAAAAGTGTTATATATCACTTATCCTCATGAAATTTCAATTCAACACTGCTTGAGAATTCTTTTCCCACCAGCCAGTATGATAAAGAGCAAAAGAAACAATTGACAACACATGCTGATAAGGATGGGGAACTTTCATTCACTGTCAGTGGGATAGTAAGTGATGAAGCCACTATAGAAATCATGTGAAAATATTCAAACATAGAGAAATATATTTACCATATGACACAGCAAATGTCATTTACAAAATATTCATCACAGCAGGGTATGGTGGCACATGCCTTTAATAAAGCATATAGGAGAAATAGGAAGTTAAATCTCTGAATTTGAGGCCAGTCTGGTCTACAGAGATAGTAGAGTTAATTCCAGGAATGGCCAGATCTTACCAAGGAAAGGTTGTCTATATATATATATATATATGTTTTTCTAATGGTAAATATCAGTAACCTTTGCAAGACGATCTTTGAAATCCATATGCATATTTCCTTCCACATGGTAAGAAGGACTGAAATTAGTAGTTAAAGAATGTTCTTTATTTCATTTTTTAAATTTCATTTTATATTCCAACCAATCCTCTGCCCCCTTGTTGCCTCCCCTCAGCCCACTCCCTGGCCCCTCCCAAGTATAAGGTTTCCCATGGGGAATCAATAAAACCTGGCATATTACGCTGAAGCAGGGCCAAGCTCATGCCTCCTCCCATCTTAAGGCTGAGCATAGCATTCCACCATAGGGAATGGGCTCCAATAAGTTAGTTCATGCATCAGGGATAGATTCTGGTCCCTCTGCCAAGAGCTCCTGAGATAGGCCAAGCAACACAACTTTCTCCCACATGCAGAAGGCCTAGTTCAGTTCCATGGAGACTCCACAGCTGCAGGTCTAGAGTTCACAAGTTTTCACAACCTTGGTTCAGCTCTCTCTGTAGACTTCCTTCTCACCTCTCTTGTTTATACCATAAACCCTTCTGTCTCTCTTTGACTGGATTCCCAGAGCTCCGTCTGGTGCTTGGTTGTGGATCTCTGCATCTGGTTCTATCAATTACTGTGTGAAGGCTCTATGATGGCAGTTAGGATAGTCACCAATCTGACTACAGTGGAATCTACTTCACTCACCCTCTCCACTATTGCTAGGAGTCTTAACTTTGGTCATCCTTGTGGATTCCTGGAAATTTCCCTAGGACAAGTTTTCTCTCTTCAATTCAAAGAAAAATGGGCTATTTATTTCTTCCTCTAAGAAGAAATTTTATTTTGGGCAGAAAAGGAAAGGATAAGTCTCTTCTGGGGGATCAAGTTCAATTAGAAAACTGTCAGTTTTGAAATGTTGGATTTTATTTTCCTGTTTTTATGCATGTAATATATATTGGAGGATAATGTGTGTGTATGTGCCTGTATTTTTGTGTATGCACAGAGTGTATGCTCATGCACATACAATGTACCAATATTTATTTGGATATGTTTGATGACAAAATATTGATAAATCAGATTAACTATAAAAATTTAACCAACAGAGATAACTTCATTAAAAAACTTTTGTAGGACAACACAATCATATTTACAGTGGATTAAACATAACATAAATTGCTTTCTTCTGAATAGTTGGAAGAAGATTTCTCTTGAAAAATCGAAATGAGGAACATGTTCAGTTTGAGATATAAAGATAATAACAGAAATAATCAAGAGTAAGTAAAAATAATGTCCACAAATGAAGGAAATTTAACTTTTGTAAACAAGCTTACGATATTTTTTATTCTATATTATATTGATGATTAACTTTGGAAAATTATGCAAAGTTATATTTACACCCACTAAGAACTATGGGATTACTCAGTTCAGCTTCCAAATTTATTACTCTAAGGAGATTTTAGTTGAATAGTTACATCATACTTATTTAATAAAAATGCTATATCTAAAAAAAAAGACAGGAGAAAATTAAAGACAAGGCAATAGGACAGATCCAGACATAAAAGACCTCTAAATTGGTCATAGTGTTAGATAAAGTCATAGGCTTGGGAGAGAGAAGAAAAAGACTATAGAAAGTCATAAAGTTAATGCTTTAATAAAAGGGTAAAGTCTTTAAAGAGACAGAGTACAGATAGTCATAGATTAAAAAAAATAAGCCACATAAAATGGAAAATTCACAGAGAGTCTGGATTATATATATTATTGTTTTTTCCTTGAAATTTTTTTACTGTAAAGGTGCTAAGTACTGATGCCAATCTCATTGTGTGGGCTTCTAAGATGAACCAGGATGTATATTATAAAGGCATCTTGACTTCAGAATTTGGGTCTAAGAATATGATGCTTTGAAAAAGAGGGTCTTCTTTTGTTTTCACAGAAGATGTGATCCTGTGGGTTGCATCTAGACCAATACAGTATGATAGACCACGTCCTTTTGAAAGCTTGCTATGAACACCCTCAAAAACTTACTTTGCTCAACTGCCTACTGAGATAAACCTAGCATACAGGATATACTATGAAAGACTTGATTAACAGCACCCCCATACAGCACAAAGCAGTTTGGAGGGGAAAAAAACTATGCCCATATTCCCAAATATTGTTTATAAATGTTCTTTTACATTTACAGGGGGATATGATATAGATATGAATAATTTGCATTGGTGTAAATCTTGATTTATTGATACAAATCTAAGGTCAATTTTACTATATGTATATCTGTATTTCTGCTCTTGATTAAGGTATTGTGATTATGTAGTTCATTTAAAAATATGTATAATTAGTAAATATAGGTTGTTAATGGATAATCATCAATAATAATCAAGTTTATAGATCTGTTTATTAGATTTTCTAGATATATAGAAATATTTCCCGTAGATAGGCATTTTTCATATATTTCAAAGACTACAGAATATGGCGTTTAAAATGTTTTAATAACTTAGGGCTTTTCATGACAATGAGACACGTCCACTACTGGCAGCACCAATCTACCTCAAGAGGAAGATGGGCATTGAAGAGCCTCCTTAAAGATCTGGTTAGCCATTTGGGCAAGAAACTGCTCTTTTCTGGACTGGTGCATAAACTGGATACAAAGAACCCACAGAGAGAGGACTGGTGAACTTGCCTAAAGGTGAGATGATCCTTCAGCATTCCTGATTCATGAAAGTCTGCAAGACATTTTGCAGGACAGAGAAGAAAGGGAATGAACTGTCTTTGAAACTTCCTGCTTCATGGAAAACTCTGCTGGATTCTATGGGCCTGAAGGCCAAAGATGGATGCCCCAACAGTACAGAAAAACTTTGGGTGACTGTCCAGGCAGTGAGATGTCTCTGTCATTTCTAAAGTTTTGGTAGTTGCTTATTTCTCTTTTACTTAGGCAATATTATATCCTCCTGGAGTCTTTGAAGAAGTTGAAGAATAAATCATTATAATTATCATTTTCCTTTGTTAAGATAAAAGATAAAATAAATATAAATATTGTAACTGTAATTCTTGCTTGATAACTGTTTTGTTATATGTAATTTTACTATGTTAAACTGAAAATCTTACTTTTTTGTTTAAACAGAAAAGGGGAAATGGTATAGGAGGTCCTTTTATATTTGTGTTGCTTTCATTGGTTGAATAAAGAAACTGCCTTGTCTTTTGATAGGGCAGCATTTTAGGTAGGAGGGGAGACAGGACTGAATGATGGGAAGAAGAGCAGAGTCAGGCAGACGCCATGGTTCTTCCCAATATGGACGCTGGTTAGACTCATGCTGGTAAGTCACAGTAAAGTGGTGACACATAATAATGGAGATGGGTTAAACGAATATGTGAGAGTTAGCCAATAACAGGCTAGATAATGGGTCAGGCAGTAATTAAATTAATACAATTTCTTCGTGGTTATTTCAGGGGTTAAGCTAGCCGGATGGCTGGATACAGCCTGATCCTTCATACTACACACGAAAAGTAGAAAAAGACAAGATCTCCTGAATAAATTGGGAGCATGGGGACCTTGGGAGAGAAATGAATGAGAGCTGACAGGCAGGGGTGGAGAATAGAAAAATGTAGAGGTCACTAAAAATAAATAAAATTTAAAAAGAGGCCTGTACTCAGGGTGTGGTACCTGTAATGTGGTCTCTCCTTATCAGGAGCACCTGGGGGACTCAGGCTACCACGTGGAAAGAAATACAGTTTACTCACCCCTGGTGATTCTAAGGCAGCTGTTAGAACCATTGGACATCACGTCCACTTGCATGGGGACTCTCCTGCAGTCCATTTTCACAATTCATTCCGTGGCCCCAGCCCCAGAAGGGAGATGAGTGCTCTTAGATTGAGTTCTTATCTCAGACTTGATGTGGTAAGCAGAAGATGGCCACCCTAATTCAAATGCCACCAGGCCTTCCATGTTTCCTTCCAACCATTGTGATAACCTGACAGCTTGGACTAGAGCTGGTGGTAGATGTCTCCTGGGCAGGACAGACAGGTAAGCATTAGGGTCTATATTCCAGGGAGTGAAGAAGCATCTCGTGTCTACAGAGTCTGGAGCTCTCATTCGCTGTGAGTCCAGGGAGATTGCCTGGCTCAGCCTCTGCTGAGGGCCTGCTAGGGTCGGTATCCCAGGGCACTGGGCCATGGTGTCATTTCCAGCCGGTCTGGCTTCTCTGTGTGTTCAGGGGCCTCAACTAAGTTTATTTGTTCCCAGGTTCTGAATGAGGAAGACAGAATTGGAGTCAGTGAGTATCTAGAACACTTAACCCTTTGGTCATTGCCTTCTGTGTCTTTCTGAACCCGACTGGACCCTAATGTCTATGATCTTCTATAGACAAAACCTCTCTTACATGTCTGGATTGAAAATGATGCTTAGAACCCTTTTAGCTTGAGGCTGCTCTATGTGGCCTCTGGTGGGGAGGGGAAGTGTGTGGCAATCGAACTGGCTTATTTTAGGCTTAACATGAGTACTTTTTTCTCTCAAGGAAATTCACAGCCTTCATGTCACCAAAGGTCTCTATGACCCTTGAAAGGGTAAAGACATTGGTGTCCTCTATATCCTTTCTTCTACAGGGGATAAAACTGAACAGCACAGAACCAGTGACTTAAATCTGTCTAAGATCCCACTGAGGTACAGCTGAGGCCTCTGGCCACCCATCTGGTCTCTCATGGCCCTGATGGGACATTCTCATTTCTCCACTCCTCTGAGCTCTGTGTGTGCCGGTTGGATGATGCTGGGGCTGGGACAGCTCTGCAACCTTTGCAGGCCTCCAGCTTCTGGCTTCAGTAGCCAAAGCTTCCAGACAGACATTCTTCTAGTGTTTGCTCTTACCTGGGGCTCTTGAGAGCCTTTGTGTTTGTGTTTATGCCCTGGTTTATTCAAACTGCTAGTTACTCCTCCACTATTGGTGCATTCTGGTCCTCTCTGGACATGGCTGTCACAGGCACATTCTCTTCAGACTCTGTGAGCTATTTATTCCTTGGTATGAGATTCACTTTAATTTGGGATATGGCTTGCCCTCTAGTGATCATCAGGGTACTTGACAACACGAGGCTTTGTTCTGTTTGAAGCTCTAATGACAGGTGGGCTACTTAGCATTATAGCAGTGACATTTCAGGACAAAATCCTGAGCCATCACTTCCCACTGACTGTCTCTGCTGTCTTATTTTAAAGACAGATGACTCAATGTGTACTCTTGGTAGCAGATGGGCACTAATAGAAGTGACATTTTGTGTGTATGCATGTTTGTTCATGAGCATACAGGTGCTAGGGTATATGTATGTGTACGCATATCAAGGCCAGAGGGAAACATACCGTGCTGTTCCTTAGGACCTGTTTGCTCTACCTTTTGAAATATGGTGTTTTATTCATCAGGTTGACTGGCCAGTGAGCCCTGGAGCACCACCCCTCTCTGTCTCCGTGGTGTTGTGCTTACAGCCATGTGCCCCCGTGACTGTCATTTCCATGGGTCTGGCATTGAACTTGGGTCCCATTGGATCAGGTAGACTGTTTCAGTGGCCGTCCCCATTATGGCTTGACCTCTTTGCTCATATTCTCAGTTCTTCCACTCTTCAGTTGGACTTTGCAAGCTCAGTTCATTGCTGCCCCTGCTTCTATCAGTTTCTGGATGAAGTTACTATGGTGATATTTAAGGTAATCATCAGTCTGACTACAGGACAAGGCCGGTTCAGTCACCCTCTCCTCTATTGCTTAGGGTCTTAGCTAAGGTCATTCTTGTGTTGTCCTGGGAATTTCTCTAGTGCCAGGTTTCTTGCTAGCCCCATAATTGCTCCCTAAACCAAAATATCTCCATCTCTGTCCTTTTTCCATCTCAACTGTCCTGTTCCCTCAAGTTCTCCTCCCCTTTATCTTTTCACTCATCTACCTTTTCCAGCCACCCCCATGCTCCCAATTTTGTCAGTTGATCTTGTCTGTTTCCTAAGTTGAAAATCTTAAACAGCCTTTAACAAAACTGTGAATGTAAAAGTCTTGATTTTTATAGTTATTAATATATAATTTGTATCAGTTTTACATAAATTTTATCAAGCAACATATACATATGTATATATTATAATAGTATAAATATAAAATGAGACTTTCACATTTA
>NW_026068084.1:3470336-3494077 GCF_014885135.2 Alexandromys fortis
ACTTTCACATTTATATATTTCTCTTATTAAAGGTTGTTTAATATTTCTATTGTTTATATATTTATATACACATACATATATATTTTACATATATACGGCATATAAGACTATACCTGAGATTGTGTGTGTATATATATATATACATATATATATGCATACATATGTAGGCTTAGACTTTAAACCAGTAGAAAAATCCAGCACCATCTTCAGAAGGAAAAATAAACCAGTCACAAAGATAGAGAGGTTTTCTTTGGCATTAAATTTACGTGTAATTCCAACCTTAGAATGTGACAAAGCAAGACTTATGCATTTAGTGGAGAAAAATTAAAGAATGCAAGTCAGACATTAATAACTCCATAAGGACTTTCTTCAGCCAGCTAAGAAAAAATTAGAGCAAGACGTCCCACCAAGAGGAAGCTAAACACCCTGAAACAGGCAGAGGACAAACCCACAGGAGTTTCCTGGGGTCTAATGTGGGCTGTGGGTCAGGCCGCTTGTGCAACAGGCTTGTTCTGTTCTGTTGTGCTTAGAGATGTCGGGTTCCTTAGCTAGAGCAAGAACAATTCTCATGCAATTGGGGACACATGTGCCATTCAGGAGCAGAAGCATGAGAGTCGCACACACCCTTATTAACACTTGTGCAAGGGCCCTGGATGAGAGGAGGCCTCTCATCATCTGCAGATAACATCTGGCTTGGGTCCTGAAGTGGGCCTTGTCCACTTCCTTTCCTTGTAAATCTATATCTTCAAAAGATGAAACCGACTTGAGATGGAGGTGTAGACTCTCTCAAGGGTCTCTCAGTATTAAGAGCTGCAGACTAGATCATGAAATCATGTCCTGTCTACTTCTCTTTTGCCCCTTGGAAAGAACAGAGTTGGTGGAGCAAAAGGAAGCCAGGAAGTTTTGGTGAAGGAATTTGCATTTGGAGATGAGAAGCCACCAGGCAGCATTGTGGAAATGGCGACTGACCTTTGAAGACAGCATTAGGGAGGAGCCAGGCTAGAGCGTACAAGTGTTGAGTGTTCGCTGGGTCTGCATTGCCTTCCCATGGTCTGTGCTGTCTACCTTCACTGGGTTCAGCAGCAAGCCCAGGCCATCAGAAAGACTCTGCCCACACTCATGTGGAACTGCTCACCTGAAACTCCCTGCTGTCCCCTGGAACTGGTGCCTTTCAGAGGCAGTTCTCAGCTAGAGGTCACTCTATCCCAGTGGATCTCAACCTTCCTAATGCAGTAACCCTTAATACAGTTGCTAATGCTATGGTCATCCCCAACTGTAACATTATATTCTTTGCTTCTTCATACCTGTAGTTTTGCTAATGTTACGAATCTTAATGTAAATATCTGTGTTTTTATGGCTTTAGGTGACCCATGTGAAAAGTTCAGTTGAACCCCAGGTTCCGAAGCACCGCTCTATCCTAATAAGATGCTGAGAAATCGCATAGCTTTCAACTTTGTCTTTTACATCATCCATCTCAGGTGATGCTCTGCAAACATGCAAAACACACAAAGAGCTTACATTCGCTACTTTTCATGAAGAGCGGCTTATGAAGGGAGACTTAACTGTGGCTGAGGGTTGCTGGGGGAGGCATGATGGTGGACATACAGTCATCTGGTCCCAGGGCAGCCGCACTCCAAAGAACACAGACAGGGGCAGGGCTATAAAGCCTTAAGGCTGGCCCAGTGACCCACTTCCTTTAGTATGTCCCCAGAGGTTCTGCAGCCTTTCCAAACAGTGCCCCCAGCTGGGGACTATGTGACCAGACACTTATATCACAACAGGCCTGGAATGAACCAGAAGCATTCTAAATACATTATGAACTCCTTTCCTTTAAGAAGATGTTGCTGAGAAATAAAATGTTGGGGTTCTTTTTTGGTAAAATTCTGAGTAAAAATACCCACAGTATCTTCCTTTTTGATTTCCTTTTCAGCCTATTTGGAGACAGAAAGTATCACCCAGATACTTAGGTAATCTGATTTCTCTTCTGTGATTTGAGGTTCTATTACCTTTTATCAAAATGATAGAAACCGTTTTAGCATTAACACTTTCAAATTTCAATTCAACACAGCTCACACTGCCCTTATATCATAGCTTACTTTTCTCCTATTTCTTTCTTTATTTATTTCGGGGACAGGCTCTCACCATTTACCTTGGCTGTCCTGGCACTCACACTGTAGACCAGACTGGCCTCGACCTCACAGAGATCTACCTCCTTTTTTTTCTGAGTACTGGGATTAAAGACATATTTCACCATTAGAGACCCGACTTTTTCAATTTTTTTTAGGATTATTTTAAACGTTTTAATGTTTCTAAAAAATGGGAATAGGGATGAGAGTAACAAACAAGATCTCACGACTGAATATTTCATTTTGACCACACAGCCTTATCATTGAAGTTCAGGAACTAAACATCTGTATTCCACATAGTTTAATTCAATCTAAACAAAGCTAAGGTTTGTTCTAACTTCCACATCCACTCTGGAGCCCATTCATGTCCTTCAGCATCCAAGAAAATCATGCATTCTGCATAGCTATATGAACTGGCACACAGGGACATCATAGGACAGTTGGCTGCAAAGCTGAACCTCTGATGATACAGACGTCCATCCCCACTTTCTCACAGGTCATCGTCCTCATCCTTGAGGGCAGATATTTGAGCAACCTCTACATCATAGCTGCACTGTGCTGCCAAAGCTGCATCCATAACCAGCTCACATGGGGTGGGGCAAGAGCAGGCATGGCAACAAACTCCAAGTTAGGATCTCCAGTGAGCTTTCTGACTTGCCAGAAAAGGGGCTTTTCAAAGTTGTCCTTACTTAAGCAGAAATGTCTCTGAACTTAAGATTTTTCTTTAAGTGGAAGACAAGAAATTATGCGTTCATTTTCCTCTTGAATAGACATATTGTAGCCACACAACACAATGGGGATATTTTCACTCACATATACCCATTACCTATGCCAATTAGGTTTGTTTTCACAAGTAAATCTTGTTCTCACAGCAAACATTACAATGGAATACTAGGCTTGGAGGCAGTAGCCATCATGCAGGCCCCAAACTTCTCCTGGCCAGCTGTCTCTCACACATCAAACTTGATATCTCCTCTGTTGATATGGAGCACAAGGGTGCACCTCCACACCCAGGGTGACTACATACTTCTTCTCAAAGTTACCCATCAAGTGACAATTATGAATGTTGTCTTTCTGATGCAGCCGTCATGCACCAGGATGAATGAATGAGACCTGCGGTTCTCCCTGTCCCTGGACTTAGTTTTGACTCCTGGGGATTGAAAGGAAGAAGTGATGCCTATAAAGCAGCAAGCAGATTGGTTCCGGAGAGCTCATCCACTAGCTTCAGATCTACCTCACAATTCTGCTTTTTTATTCTATTACTTTTCAATTAGCCACTTCATTCATGAAGATCTGGAACTTTCCACATCATGTATCCAGGATGTTCCAGGAGTTTTCTCCTGGCTTCAAACATCAACCATATGATTATGAATGTGGTTGAGAAGAGAGTCTGTACGAAACAGCAAATATGATTCAGAAAAGAACTGAAAAAGCAAGGCTTTTTCTCATGAAAGTAAGTGTGGTTTAATATCTGGAAATCTGTTAATAATTCCACTCTGTTAATAGGTTAGGGAGGAAAATCGCATGACCGTCTCTGTGGATGTTGAATACACACTTTTACAGAACTACACATCATTTCCTAGTAAAAACTGACCTGGAATTATGAAAGCTGTCCAACGCAAGGAACAACAACAAAAAAAAAAACACTGAAGGGAAGCACTGAATTTAATGGCATAATTAAAGAGGCCTCTCCAGCAACGACAACTCAAAGTAGCCTCTGAACCTGATGCTGGCCAGGATGAGACTGCATTCCTAGCCTAAGCAATAAGATAAGACAAAGAAACACAAGATTCAAATATTTGAGGGAGAGAAACAAACATTATGGTTATTTGAGGAGGACAAAATTGTTTGGATGAACTATATAGCAAGATAAGCTATTAAATAGGTTTCTGCCTTTTTGGTTTTTTTCTTTTTAACTATTTTTATTATGAAGCTCTGGGCACAAGGAAATATGCAGACCCCTCTGATATGTTAATCACCACTGCGTGGGTAAGGGTGTAAGTGTTTGTAACTCTAACAAGTTCCAGAGATAGTCGAGGATAAGGAGAAGGGATTTACTTTAGTTTCCATTTTAAAGGCTTTAGTTCTGATTGGTTGTGTTCACTGTTTCGGCCTGTGGTGAAGTAGCTCCTTGTGGTGGCAGCACATAACAAGCCCTTCACCTCACAGTCCAGATATGAGAGAGAAGAGGACAGATTGGGCTCTCAGTGTCTCACTACAGGGCAGCATGCCGATGGAAATCTTCCCTCCAGTCTCCATTTCTTATAGGTCCTCCCTACTACCCAAAGCACCATGGGCTGGAGACCCACCCTTTAACACAGGGGCCTTCTGAGGATATTCTAGATGCACATTACCATAGCCGCCAAAAAGGTCAATTCAGTCTACAGCAAGCTCTTCAACACATCTGGAAATAATGACAGCTGGAGATGTCAAGGCCAGTGCTGTGGTTTCACCCAAACAAAACTCAGCATGGTGGTGTTGTAAACACTGCCTTAGGGAAGGATACAGGGCCTACCCTTCTCATCTGGAGAGCAGGTTGATATAAAGGTAGTCCAGGCTCTCAACTGACTCTACTGCTTCCTCATTGCCATGTGATCTCCCTCCCAAGAACTCCTGCTACTGATGGGGCTGCTGCTGTAGTGGAGCCAGAGGATCACGTGAAGGGCCAAGCAGATGGGGGTCAACAATCATAGGCTTTGACCGTCCAAAACCTGCAACTGAACCAAATTTCTTCTTATAAATTATTCAGCCTTGGGTATTTTATTCAACAACATGAGGAAAACTAAGATAGCAAATGTAAAGAAAAGTCATGTCTTTAGTATGTAAGCAAAAGAAGAAGTGAGATAAATACACTATGTTTCTCTAAGGAAGGCTCAGTGTTGTAAAGGCAATATTTCTCAAATTAGTTCATAAGTGTAACTTAGTAAGCAAAACTCTGAGATACGTTTGGTGAAAACATAATTTGTTCTAGAATTAATCTGAAAGAAAAAATAGAAAGAAGCAGTAAAAATCTGAGGAATAAAGCCATAATGTAAGGACAGTTATATTACTAGCAAAAACTACAGGACTCCAGAGACACCCCCCCAAATGTGACCCTGGATAAGGTAAGGCTGTCTCAGAGAACAGAGTAGAGAGTGCATAGTAAACAAACAGAAAGAAAACTCTTACATCACCAGCAACAATAGGCAGTTGAAATATTGTGACAATTAATAATCCACTTAGAAGAAAAAGGGAAGAATGAGAGAGAAATATTAGAGCATGTTGTTTTGTAATCTTGGGATAAAGGAGTTCTTTCTTAGTGCATAACAAAGCCTCAGACTGACAGATTTGACTAGGTACAAATTCTGAATGTCTGTGGAACAAAAGACAGCTATGGAGAGTTAAAAGATAAGTGACAGACCCAGAGGAAGTATCACTGTTGCCTGTAGCAGACAGCGATACCTATCTAGACTGTAAGGACTTAGTAGAAATTGGATCAAAGAGATTGGGTTTGTTAAGGAGATGCTTGCTGACACCACAGGTAGACCTCCAACCTTACTGGGAATCTCAGCTGGATGATCACCCAGAAGCTCTTCTCCAGGAATCCAGGAACCTAGATGGATTTTGTGTCGTCTATGAGGTTCCCAAGACTGAAGTAGGATGCACAGCAGCACCATATTGCCATGACAACAGTCTTCATCCTTGACCCAGCTGGAAGGGCTCTCATTTCTTAATAAATATCAAGTCAAGGACCCCACAATGATAAACACTCAGTGTATGTATAATGTGGTCACAACAGAAAAACTCTCCCCTTTGGCCTTTCAGTTATTGCAAGATATTGACAGAGTGGGTGTCAAGGGTGTCAGAGACAGGGTCTGCACCCTCATGGAGTGTGTCTAGAGCATGCTGGGAACAAACCTTAAATAACCCATACCTGTATCATTCATTCTGCTCTATGATGGACTATAGGCTGGAGGGCAGGGGATATATGAACCGGTTGCTAGGTGAAGCATATGGAAGATGAGATTTTTCTGCATTTTGACCACAGTTTATACCTCTGTGGCTCTTTATCACTGAGACATTACTTTGGGGAAATTTTGAATGATATTATTTATAAAGCAATAAAAACTAGATAAAAAATTAAAAAGTCATGTTCTGTGGTGCACACGTTAAAGAGAAAGGCAGAGCTGTGGGACCTGTTGGCTACCAAGCTTGGCCTATTTGGTGAGATTCAAATTAGTAATAGACGGGGTGTGTGTGTGTGTGTGTGTGTGTGTGTGTGTGTGTTTGTATGGTGTCAGGGTACCAGTTGACGCCCAGCATCCATGTGTATGTGAACATGTACAGAAACATTTACACGGCACTAAAGGAAGCAGAAAGGCTGCAAGGAGCCATGGCAGTAAGAACCAGGCAGCTTGGGATAAAGTTTCAGTTTTCCCTACATCACGTTGGTGCTTTTCTGCCTATCCTATACTCCCATGGGCTGACCTCCTGTAGGCTGTACAATAGGTTCTCTTGTGCACAGATTCACAGTGGGTTTATGTTGTAAGGAGAGTAGACTGCTTGTTTGTCCTGGCTACAGGGCTACCTTAGAACTGAAATTGTATTAATTAAAACATTGTTTGGCCATTAGCTCTAACTTCTCATTGGCTAACTCTTACATATTATTTTAAACCATCTCCATTTATCTGTGTATCGCAGGTGGAAGTGGCTTACCAGAGATTCTACTTGGTGTCTTACTCAGGAAGAGGATCCCTGTCTTCTCTGACACTGCTTTCTTCCTCTCAGCATTCAGTTCTGTTTTCCCTGCCTACCTAAGTTCTGCTTTTTCAAAAGGCGAAGGCAGTTTTTTATTCATTAACCAATGAAAGCAACACCAAAACAGAAGGAACTCCCACAACAGGTTGAGGCCATGGGATATGGTGGTGAATTTGAGGTAGGACAGAGATCAGGATTCTTAACCTCTTCAACTCTTTCCTATGTGCCTCCAGGCGGGTGTTGGCTTTCAAAATGATGCAGCTTCTTTCTGGAAGTTTCATCCACAGTCATGACCACAGCTCCAGCTCTACTCTTGAAATTTCCATCAACCACAAGGGGCTTCTTCAGCATCCAGAACAGCCTTGGTACTGCCTGAGCACTGCAATGTTACTGTTGTTGTCATTATCCGTGAATGTCTGGGTGCCCAGGTGTCAAAGGGGTGCCTCCTAGACTATCCCCCGCCTGAAACACTGGCCTGCCTCCAGAAATGGTTGTGAAGTGGTGAGGAACCATTGCTCAGGTGGTAGGGCACTTTTCTCTTATACACAAAAGGCTGGATTAGATCTTCCACACTGCATGTACCAGGTAAAGTCCCAGCAGTCATGAGGTAGAGGCAGGAGCCTCCACCACACAGTTCAGTGGTTTTGAGCTTTCCCAGTGATGTGACCTTTGATATACTTCCTCAAGCTGTGCCAATCTGGTCCTGAAATAATTTCCTTGTTACTTCACAAATGAAAATTTACTACAAAAATGAATTATAGTATGAATATCTGTGATTTTAATGGGCTTAGGTATGAACCCAGGTAGAGAACCCCAAAATAGTAACTTCAAGGCCAATGTGGAATAACAAGAGAATCTGTCTAACACCCAAAACCAAGCCAAAGATGTTCCCTCCTCTACCCAAAGACAGAGACCTTCCCCTCAGGTAACCTCAGACCCTCTGACACAAGATAAATAGGGTTATTTTCTCTAGTGCCCTCAGGCTTCACTGCCCTGAGACTCAGACACCTCCCACACCATTGGTTGTGTCCAAGACCCAGATTCTTCTGTTCCTCAGTGACCACAGAATGGCAGGACAGTTGTTCCCTTAAGAGAATGGCATGGGAAAAAGATTGGTCAAGGCTTTCCATAAGGCCTAAATGTTGTTTCTGTCACTGCTTGCATCGGTCCTGACCTCTGCTTGGTGTCCCCAGGGAGTCATTGAGGAATCATGGGGACATATTCCAGCCTTCCATTTTCCACTGCATGGTGAATGTTGCCCTTGATCTAGAGGGAAGAGAGCAGAGATGCCCAAACCCTGAGCCCTCCAGGGGCACCTGTCCCAGGAATTGGGGGGCAGATGCCAGACAAGTCTCAATTCGGAATCTTATTATCTGTTAGTGTTTCCTTTGCTTTTCCCTGCATACAACACTGAAGGGTGAAGCTACTGGTGGCCTCCAGGAGAACAGGCGCCATGCACACAGGATGCCACCTGATCTCCTTCACCATCAGTGCTGCCATCAGGAGCTGCACTAAGGCAGCTGTGGCCCAACAGCCAATGGGCAAGGGGTTAACATCCACTGGGCATTGACACATGGCTTCCACCTGTACCTGGAAATTTGGGACTTATAGCAGTGTGAAACCACACTTCATTAAAGAAGATGGGATTAACTGTGAAAAATTGGAAAATGCTTTTTTATTAATATACGATATATTTTAAACAATAGTGAATATAAACAATGGATAAACTTGGAAAATTATGGTACTAATAACAAGAATAAATAACATCAATATAGCAAAACCAAAACCAAATGAACCATAAACAAAAATCAAACAAAAATAAAGCTATTTAACATTTATCACTGCATTTTGATAGTACCTACTACACAATAGTGAACATAAACAATGGATAAACTTGGAAAATTATGGTACTAATAACAAGAATAAATAACATCAAAATAGCAAAACCAAATGAACCATAAACAAAAATCTAAAACAAAAATCAAACAAAAATAAAGCCAATTAGCATTTATCGCTGCATATTTATAGCACCTACTACACCTACTACAGGCAAGTGCTTGCCTTGAGAAATGCTAGTGAGGTAGTCACAATTTTAATGGCCTTTTCAATATTCCTGGGTCCGTTCCACCTAGGAGCTTCTGTGTCATGTTACCCCAAGGCAGCGTCCACTTGCTGGTAAATGTAGGGTTCTGAGTAATTTTTGTCTCTGGATTTCTGTATCTCAAGTATATTTTTGATGTGTTCTCTTGTCGAGTACGGAGTCAGCAGACACACGGATCACATTAGGTGTGATCACCTGGAGGTCAGCTGGAATTTCCCTTACTGGTGAGTTCACAACTAAAGGCGGTGTCTTTTTTTATCTTGATCCTAATGTGAAGAACATGTGCACAAGGTCTTTGTGGCTTACTTTGGCATGCTTAGGTCTCTCAAGTGGTATGATCAAAAAAAGAAAAAAATAATCTAGGCCCATAAGCAGCCATGCTGTGTCACTGGCAAAATCAGAGCCTATTCCACAAGAGTAACCAAAATTGAAGAAGAATATGCGTCCTTAGAATTCAGTATTGCTGGGGATGGGGGTCAGCACGTGGTTCTTGCTGGAGATCCTTCTCCAGGTGGCTCTCATCCTGGACTTTGGCCTGTTCCAGATGAGTCTGCAGAGTTTCAGACCTGGAAGAGGAAAGCAGTTGAAACACAGGCTGATGGGGGACCTGCTGTGAAGATGCTCCCTCAATCCACCTCAGCTCTTCTGGACAGTGAACTTAGTCTTGTGACTAATGTCATTGTTGGTACTCACAAGGAATAAGATCCCAGAGGAGATGGGCATAAAACTTTGCTCAGTCTTAAACACAAATCATAGTTTCAAATAAACTGTTGGTGTCCATTCTACTAGAAAAAATAAGGTGTTCTCCTATAATTCAGGGATATCATTTTGTAAGCAGATACATCATATTGATACTATGGTCAACAGCACATAAAAAATTCATGAGTTGTACATGAGTTATTCATCTTTTTATAGATGGCTTAAACTGCCTACAGCTTAGGTCGCTGTTACAAGGGCGTATGGCTAGCTCAGTCCTCATGCCCAGAAGGAACCTTGAACATGAACAAAATGCAGATAGATCCTGTCATGCTAGAGCAGCATTTCCTGAGACGTGTGCCTGAGAACGTTGTCCCTGTCAGGACTCCGGGACCAAATAGAAACTGGTGCTTTCCTTGGGACTAGAGCTGGGAATCTGCATCCTGGCTTTGGGAGTCGGTTACAGAACACACCAGAGAAGGTTTTGATCATCCCTACAGCCGAGTATCTTCCTGGGTTCATCCTGGGAAGTCCTTAACCAATTCTAGCAGAGAGCACTTTTCACAGAAAATTGGCAAATGTTACACAGAGCAGTGTTAAATATGGAAATCTCTGATCTACATTGGATTTTTCTAAATAAAAACGCAAATTTTACCACACCCCTTGATGCACACCTATAAACCCAGTATCTTGGAAGGCCTTAACAGGCATCTCTCTGTGAGTTCAGGGAAAGCCTTGGGAGAACTCAGTTTTCAGAAGGGAGGTATAGAGACTAAATTCTACAAACACACTGAGTATCAAACACAATATATACTGGCCAGAATTTCCTGTTGACTGGAGCAGCTCAATTCTCTGAGGTCTTCTTTTTCTGTTTCTAGCCCTGAGCCTCAGAGATGGACAGAATTGATATTGTCCCCAAGTCCATGGGACCCCCCTTGGCTCTACCTCCTCTTCCCAGTCTGGCTCCTACCTCATCTGAGAGACCTGAAAGTGATGCTGCAGCTTTTGGACCAAGTGCTTTTCCTGCATGACCATTTCCCTCTGCTTCTGCAGGAACTGAATGCTTTCTTCCAATCTCTTGAGCTCCTGTTGATGAGAAAATGGTGTTCTTTGTTGAGGGTTATAGACAGTCATACATATCTAAGCACAGAGAAAGGATCCCAATAACTTGTTGGTCAGCTAGGCAGACTAAACAAAAGCATCTGGGGAAGTAAAAAACCCAGGTTTGTGGTACAGACTAACAGATACACAGTGGTCTGAACTTGAAAATGCACACGTTTGATGCACCCCAACACCCACATCATTACACTACTACACACACATGCGCGCGCACATAAACACACATGAGAAAACACATGCGTGCACTCACACTCAAACCCCATAAGCAGTGTGGGTTAAAGAAAGAGAAATAAGAAGAAAGGGAAGTCACAGAAAGAAATATCATGAACAATGAACAGTTGAGTTTAGAATAACCACACCAGATCTTTCAGAGAAGTCTCACAACTCAGCCATAATACCTCAGGGACTAAAATTATTGTGGAAAAAGTGATTGGCTTAGTCAGAATATATTGAGATGATTAGTGAAATTCTTCCCCTATCGTCCCAAATATCCAACCTCCCACCACCAGCTTGTCCAAAGCCCCCGAGATGGTCATCCAATCATCCACCCATTTTAACTGCTGGATGGGAAAACTGTCCAGCACCACAACTAGAAATCGGGGCTGACAAGATGCTACTCAGGATCCTGTCACTATGAACCAAGAATTCAGAGAAAGCAAAGAGAACATTGGAATGCAGGCAGAAAAGAGAAGTCCACAGGCCACACAAATCCATGAGTATGAGAAGCACTATTTGGCATTGGCACAGGGATCTCCATCTTGTAAACTGTTTCCCACCTGCGATCTCACATGATCCCTACCAAACAAAAGAGCTGCAGGACCAAGAACTCTCTCACTCTAAGCCCTGTGCCTAGGTTACCCATCATAAATACAAGTACGTGTGTGATATGTTATTGACCCATCTCCTTCACTGAATTGTAGCTTCGAGCAGAGTAGAAAGGAAGGCTTGCCCGTATTTCAGATCTCCATAAGACAAAAGCTTCCCAGAAATCCTTGTGCATGGACACTAAAAGGAATATATGAGGTCCATGGCTGGAAGGGAGTATGGATGAGTAAGCTGATTGGTTAAACCATGGTGGTTGGATGGGTAGAGAGGCAGTCAAATGGGCAAATGGTACCAGAGCTTAGCCTGACTGGTTGCCGGCCCCTATCTGTTGTTGCTGGATTTTGAGGTAACTGATCTCTTCTTCTTGTTCATTGTGAATCAATTTCAAATCCTCCAGGTGGTACTTCAGCATGGTCCAATCATTCTGCAGTTTCCTTTCCTCCTGCCTCAGCTCGTCCACCTTCTTCTTTAGCTGAGTCCTTTCCATCAGTAGTCGGCTGTGCAGATCCCTGCAGACAAACTCTGCATAATAAGGCCCTGCCAGACAACTTCTGCTAGCCTTAATTTCCTGGAACAGGCACCCCAAAAGACCTCATGATTCCTGGAATAGGTAGCTAAGAGTCTTCTATAGTCATGACACCTACACTCCAGAACCCAAATGAGAGAACAGGTAATGCCAGAAATTATCAAACTACTATTGAAAACCCCAACACCTAAAAGGAGTAGTTCCCCAGCTGGCCTAGCTATCTATGGCAATGGGGAAACATCAGCATGGAGTGGGCAAACACCCTCAAAGGGAAGACAAGTTACCCAACGTGAGCATATTCTATCTACAGGTTCCTCAGCCCCCAGACCTGTAAAGAATGGGCCTGAGCTCCAGAAGTTCAAAGATGCCTGACATTCCCCTGAGAGTGTAAATACCTTTTCTATCTACAGGCTCTTGAGGCCCTAGGACAATGGTGGCGGCAGGGGCTAACAGTCTGTTTCACACTCAGCAAAACTGAGTCCAAGAAACACAAATTTAAGAGTTGCTTACAAAGAAGCAAAAAGGCTCGAACCAGAGTTGAAGTCACTCCACCCAGAGAAAAGGGAAGTCAGAGATGGCCATTCCACAAGTTTTGTTATCCATGTCCAGATGGACACTTACCGAAAGAAGACTATCTCCTTGCGCAGCAACGTGAAATTATCTAAGGTCTCGGTGTTCTCATTCTCAAAATTGCTTAGCTCCATCATGATCTGTTTGTGATCCATCTTTACCTTCTCATACAAAGCATTTGGCTTGTGGTTCTTGTAGGAACTAAAAAATGGGAGAAAAGATCCCATGAACATAGGCTTCAATGATCACGGGAAATGGAGTTGTATCCTTATCTACCATAGCACAGCAGATGCAAGATTCTGTTGCCTATGTAGTGGGGTCTCCTGGTGCTTTTAAACTTGTTCTTCTGTCCTCGGCAGAGCTGAGGCTACACTTGATATGGAGGCTGCTCTGATTGCATGAGCTCACTCATTAGGACTAGACAGTCAGTCTAGTTCTCTATGGTACCAGGAGTCTCTGTCACATGTCTCCATCACCAGACATTGCAATGACATCTCTCCTGTTTCAGAACACTGGTTCTGGGTCCTGGGTGACAATCACTGAACAGTGAGAGCACATCATTCTGGTTTGGAGTCTTAAGAGCAGGGCAGTGATATAAACTCCCATAGGGATTCCTAGGTGCCACCAAGGTGAGCATGCAGGACACAAGCAGTCCTGCTTTAAGTGGTGATCCCAGATCTCAGCACTGCAAACTTCTGGAAAGTGGGAGAAAGATATCATGAGGAACCTCTGCAAATCACTGGCTCCCTGAGGTTAGAAACACACAAACCTCCAAATGTGTGTGTGCACACATATCCACATGAGAGAGGAAGAGAAAGAGAGTATAAAGAGAGAGAGAGAGAGAGAGAGAGAGAGAGAGAGAGAGAGAGAGAGAGAGAGAGAATCACCTATTGAATGATATATATATGAGCTCTATGGTCTAAGGGAATACTGCACAAAACTAGAGAGTACCTGTGATGAGACCCAGCACTTCCAGGTGTACACTGAGATGTCCCAAGTCAAACCAGGACCCTCCAGCTTCTACCATGAGTTTCTTGCACAAAATCACATGCTAGGAAAGTAGAGCCTCCCACACACTAACAGCAAGTAGTAGTAGCTCATGCACCCACTGCCTGTCAGGGCAAGCTAGGAACTACACATTACTTGCCTCAATCCCTGATTTTTTTGACTGAGACCAGAGGCCCTGGTTTTCATTAGGAGAGAACAGAAAAGTTTGAGGCCACATCTCATGGCCCCTGACATTCAAGGTCTGCCTGTCCCCTGGGAAGAATTTAGGACATGAAGTTTGGCCCAGCCTCCTACAAACAGAGAGTTCAAAGGCAGAAGGTGAGGTTGACATTGCCTACAGCCCCACGAAGTTTGAAACAATCGATACCTATTGTCCACAGCTCCTTCAGTGAGGATCATCAGCTGGTCTTTCAGGTCATTTCTTTCCCTGGTCATCAGTTGCAGCTCTGTGGTCAGCCTCTCCTCTTCCTTCTTTACCTGCTTCTTGCTTAGGAGCATTGGATGGCATGCTGGCTCCTTAGAGGATTCTATGTGTGGGTAGAAAACAGGTGAAATTGCATAGCAAAAAGACACAGGAGATTGACAGAGTCCCAAACAGAAAATTATATCTGGAACCCAGTGACAACCAAAATATACTAGGCCAGGTTGACATGCCCCTGTGTGGACCTCAAATCTCCCATAACTCCAGAGATGTGGCTATGTAAGCAGCCAGGGCTCTCCTCGGCCTCCCAATATTTCTTCAGGTGACTACAGAGACCACTTCTTCAGGAATATTCACAGAAGAACAGGATGCAGCATGGTCCAGAGTCCAGAAGCCTGCTGTAATTTAGAAGCCAGGACAAAAATGGCAGAGTGCACAGGAAGTCAGGTGTTATGAAAAAGCCAGGTCTCATTGCTGGTTACTCATGGCCCATGCTGTGGATTGGAAAGTAAGGCAGGGCTCCATCAGGGTCAAGAGACTCACCCAGTCACCCATTGACAGCCCAGATCATTGAAGCTGACACTCAGTAGCCATTCTCTGCCCTGGTCCCATAACTCTGATAGAAGTTTGGTCACTCTTTGATCTAACTGCCATCCTCAACTGCTGATTCAGAACCCTAAGGGGGTCACTGTCAGGGAAAGGAGGTTAGAGGAATTCTCCTGAGCAGACTGCTGAACACTCTGAGGATGAAAGGTCTTGGCCAGGAGCACATTTGTCTTCATGGAAACAGTGTTAGACAGCCACTGAACCTAAAGGCAACTACTACATGCGGAGTGTAGTGATGTCTGACCAAAGATGGGGACACATTAGTCCCTCCCTTCATCCTGCTGGTCTCTCTCTGTCCCAACATTACACCCCAAACTACAGCAAAGGTAAGAGCTAAGTGGTGGTCCCACAGCCTTGGCCTTCTCAGTCTCTGGCTTAAGAGATGTACAAACTAATGTTCTGGAATCCTTGACTTTCAGGAAGTATGATAAGCAGGGATGTCCATTTTATTGTCTGAGGCTCCAGTTCCTCAGCCCCGTTACTGGAAAGCCAACCTAAAGTGCACCTCCTTTGGCAATCTCCCCATTTCCTGCCCATGACTTACTGGGTCTTTGCCAGAAGTGAACGGTAGCTTTCTTCTGCCTCTCTCTGTTCTCTGGACCTTCTCCATTCTGTCTCCCAAATACACGACACCTCAGTCTTGAGAACATGACTAATGCTCTACCTCTAGGGACTGAGGAATGTCCTAATGGCAGTTGGTGTTGCTACAACAAGGTGACATCACGGGATTCCAAGAGATCTCCAGGATACAATGGAATGTCAGAGATGGGACCGCTGATGTCATGGCTAACAGCATTTGCCACCCTGCTAACTAGCTTTCCTGAACTGACCAGAAGCCCAGCTTACCTTTCCAGAAGCTTCTCTGAGGAAGCCAATCAGCACCCCCTCTTCCAAACCCAGTGTCCCCCTTAGCTTGATTCGAAGACCCATACCATTTCCCATGTTGAGAACTGAGATAATCTTTCAAGAGATTGCTGATTAATGTCTCATTCCTTCCTAAAAGCCCTCTTCTCATCAATATGAGGAATTAAATATTCCCAAGAAACTACTTGAAGATGAACATAAATGAGGAAAGGTCACCTTCCTCAAGTCAGTGTTAGAAAGCACATTAAGGGAGAACCTGCAGTCTGGTTGCAGTGTGAATCTTGGGTTAAGGGTACAGTCATGGAAGCCATATGCTTAACTTTAAAAAATTGCGCCTGGATTACTAAGCACATAGAGAATGCACTCATCAGGGTGTTGGCAAAAGTGTGATGATCGATTGGCAGAGGAATCTAACATAGTTGGTCCACCAAGAGAAAAAGCCCACAGGCTGAGTGCAGAGCTCTCCAATCTGCTCCAAAGACAACAATGCAGGACAGTTGCAGGTCTCAATGCGATACAGTGAGATTCTGGATAGTGGGGAAATAAAGTCAACAGACATACCTCACTTGGCAGAGTGGCTGACTAGCATGGAGCAAGTCTTAAGTCCAATGACCAAAGCTGCCCTCACTGGCCTTGGTGGCCCAACTTGTAATCTTGGCATCTATGAAGTAGAAGCAGGACGACCTCAGCTCAAGTTGAACCTGAAAAGCCAGTGTGAGGACAGCATGGGAGACATGAGACCCTGACTCTACAAATAAAACACTAACCTACCCTACCTCCAAGGCCTCACCTAACAATCCTTTCTTTCTGTAATGGTATTTCAGATGGACTTTATGTAACCTAAAGTTTCTATTTCACCACCTAACCATAGCATCCTGAGTGGTGGACTTGCAGGAGAGTACTGATCCCCTGGAAGTCAGCTCCTTTGCAGGTTCCTGAGTTTTAGTCAGCTGACTCAGTTCTTGTGAAGAGAAGAACGCATCAAAATATACTTGAAGTACAAAAATCCTGAGGCAAAAATACTCAGAACCCTTCATCTACCACAAGTGGACTCAGCCTTGGGGAGAACATGACATATAAATCCCTAGGTGAAATAGACCCAGGTGTCGTGAAAAAGCTACTCCAAAGCATGACCACCTGGCTCAAATGTCTCCAAGGCTACCCACTGTCTGTAACAGGGGTCATAGGTGCTATAAATATGCAGTGATAAATGCTAACTAGCTCTATTTTTGTTTTAGAATTTTGTTTCTGGTTCGTATGGTTTTGGTTTTCCTAATTTGATGTTATTTATACTTGTTACTAGTTCCATAATTTTCAAAGTATATTCAGTGTTTTTGTTTACCTTTGTTTAAAAGCTTCTTTTGAAAAAATGTATTCTTTATTAACAAAAAAGCAATTTCCAACTTTCCACACTTAATCCCAGCTTTTATCAAGTGTGGTGTCACACTGCTATAAGCCTAAAATTTCCAGGTATAGGTGGAAGCCATGGGTCAATGCCCTGTAGATGTCAACCCCTTGCCCATTGTCATTTGGGCCACAGCTGCCTTAGTGCAGCTCCTGATGGTAGCACTGATGGTGACAGAGATCAGGTGGCATCCTGTGGGCATGGCGCCTGTACTCCTGGAGGCCCCCAGTAGCTTCACCCTTTGGTACTGTATGCCAGGAAAAAATAAAGAAAACAGTAACAGATAATAAGATTCTGAATTGAGACTTGTCTGGCATCTGCCCCCCAAGTCCTGGAGCAGGTGTCCCTGGAGAGCTGAGAGTTTTGGCATCTCTACTCTCTTCCCTCTAGATCCCTTGGGGAACATTAACCATGCAGTGGAAGATGGCAGGCTGGAATATGTCCCCATGGTTCCCCAGTGACTCCCTGGGGACACCAAGCACAGGTCAGAAGTGATGCAATCTCTGAGTTCACTTCAGGGTACCAGTGACAGAAACACCATTGAGGCCCTATGGAAAGCCTTGACCAGTCTGGCCTCCATTTCATGCTCTTAAACCAACCCTACAGAGGACACCTGTCCTGCTATTCTGTGGTCACTGACGAGCAGAAGAATCTATGTCTTGGACGCACCCATTGTTGCTGGAGGTGTCTTGAGTCTCAGAGCACCGAAGCCTGAAATCACTGGAGAAAAGAACCCCATTTATCTTGTGTCAGAGGGCCTGAGGTTAACTGGTGGAAAGATCTCTGTCTTTGGGTAGAGGAGGGAACATCTTTGGTTTGGTTTTGGGTTTCAGACAGGTTCTCATGTTATTCCACATTGGTCTTGAATTTACTATTTCTGGGGTTTTCTACCTGGGTTCATACCCAAGCTGATTAAAAACACAGATATTTATACTATAATTCATTATATTAGTGAAATTTCAGTTATAAAGCAGCAACAGAATAATTTCAGACCAGGGCAGCACAGCTTGAGGAAGTATATCAAAGGTCACATCACTGGGAAGGCTGAAAACCACTGAACTGTGTGGTGGAGGCTCCTGCCTCTACCTCCTAAGTGCTGGGACATTACCTGGTACATGCAGTGTGGGGGATCTAACCCAGCATTTTGTGTATAATAGAAAAGTGCCCTACCACCTGAGCAATGGTGCTCACCACTTCACAGCCATTTCTGGAGGCAGGCTAGTGTCTTCAGGCAGGGGATAGTCTAGGAGGCACCCCTTTGACACCTGGAGAGCCCAGACTTCCCCAGCTAATGAAAACAACAAAAACACTGCAGCACTCTGGCAGTACCAAGACGCATCTGGATGCTAAATAAACCCCTTGTGGTTGATGGAAATTTCCAGAGTAGAGCTGGAGCTGTGGGTCATGACTGTGGAAGAAACTTCCAGAAAGAAGCTACAGCTTTTGGGGAGCCACCACCCACCTGGAGCCACATAGGAGGTAGTTGAAGAGGTTAAGAATCCTGATCTGTGTCCTACCTCAAACTCACCACCATTTCCATTGGCCTAAACCTGGTGTGGGAGTTCCTTCTGTTTGTGTGTTGCTTTCATTGGTTAAGGAATAAAGAAACTCCCTTAGCCTTTTGAAAGGACAGAACTTAGGTAGGCAGAGTAGACAGAACTGAATACTGGGAGGCAGAAAGCAAAGTCAAAGAGAAGCCATGGATCCTACGTCTGAGACAGATGCTGGTTAGAATCTCTGGTAAGCCACTGCCACATGGCGCTACACAGATTAATGGAGATGGTTTAAACTAATATGTAAGAGTGAGCCTATAAGAAGTTGGAGCTAATGGCAAAGCAGTGTTTTAATTAATACAATTTCTGTGTGGTTATTTCATGGCTAAGCTAGCCCAGCACCTGGGACAAACAAGCAGCCTGCGATCCTTACAAAATAAAACTGACTGGGAATCTGTGCATAAGAGAACCTATTGTACAGCTTACAGAAGGTCAGCCCATGGGAGTATAGAATAGGCAGAAAAGCACAGAGGTGATGGAGGGAAGACTGAAACTCAAGCCCAGGCTGCATAGTTCCCATTGCCTTGGCTCCTTGCAGCCTTGCTGCTTCCTTTAATGCAGTTTTAGTCAAAGAAGTAAGAGCAGGCTTCTCAATCTACCCAGATAGAAAATTGATTGAGTCCTCAATAGAACCATGCGATCTAGTGTGTTCAGCTCATGGCATGGTGCAGAGCAGTTGCAATCCTGGCCTGGAGCTAGAGTTCCTGGGTGGTGCCTGGGTGAGTCCTGCCCCACCTGCCACACGGTATAGCTCAGAGCTGTTCCTGTGTGGCAGCTCAGGCACACCCCATTTCTTCCTATGCCCCATGAGGCTCATATTATCGTTTATACCCTTCCCCACCACACATCTATGTCTTCTATTGCAAATTTTCTAAGCTGTCCATCTATTATTGAAGAACAAGTTTGTGGCAAAGGTCAGCCCACAAAATTCTAAAAAGAAACAGATGTGAATGTCCCAGGGCTCATGGACATCACTGGTGTAACTGCTCACTCTAGGAGGGAGTTGTCACTGTGTAAGGTCACACCAGGAACAGGACAATGATGTTGGAAAAGTACACTAAAGTCTAAAGGAGAGACACATTCATCCTCCCTTCTTCCTTCCTTGGCTCATTTTCCCCATCTGCGCTTGTTATGCTTTCCCATAGGGCCTTCTCCTTAACTGTGTTTGTGATTTGTCACCTGGAAATTTTTGTTTTTTTAAAGACAGGTCCTCGGGTAGCCCAGGCTGATCTCCAATTTGTAGCTAAAGATAACCTTGAGCTACTGCTCTTTCTACTTCCAGCTCCTTAGTGCTGGCATTCCAAGTGTGTACTATCACACACAACTTACATGGTGCTGGGAATCAAACCCAGAATGTCATGCATACTAGGCAAGGACTGTACAGACTAAGGCACTCACTGGTCATGAGCTAATGTCCAGGAACATGTCTTGCATGACATTAATTCTTGTTGTAAAATCAGTGTGAGCTTGTGAATTTTCAATATTGCAAATGCATGTACAATGTTATGTAACATTTTAGAATGAGCTGTTATAGTTTATATCTGTTAAGAAGCTTATGAGCTAAAGCTTTGTCTGTGCTGTGATTACCATTAATAAATAAAGGAACTTCCTTGGACCATTTAAAGGTCAGAACTTAGGTAGGTTGGGAATATGGAACTGAATGCTGGGAGGAAGAAGGCAGAGTCAGAATGATGCCATTGAGTCGCCAGAGTCAGACATGCCGAATATTTACTGGTAAGCCACTGCCATGTGGCGATATACAGATGAATAGAAATGGTTGAAATTAAGATGTAAGGGTTAGCCAATAATAAGCTAGAGCTAATGGGCCAAGCAGTGTTTTAATTAATATAGTTTCTGTGTAGTTATTTTGGTGCTAAGCTAGCTGTGTGGCCGGGATGATCAAGCGAACACTCCTACTACAGGGAGGCTCTTAAAACTTCATAAGGTGTGGCCTACCTAGAGGAAGTATATCTTTAAGGGAAAATTGACAATAGAAGTAATAGAGTGCATAGTATCACAACAGAAAGGAGCCTTTTACACCACCAGCAACAATAGGCAGTTGAAATATTGTGGCAACTAACGATTCACTTAGAAGAAAAAAGGGAAGAATGAGAGAGAAATATTAGAGCATGTTGTTTTGTAATCTTGGGATAGAGGAGTTCTTTCTTAGTGCATAACAAAAGCCTCAGACTGACAGATTTGACTAGGTACAAATTCTGAATGTCTGTGGAACAAAAGACAGCTATGGAGAGTTAAAAGATGAGTGACAGACCCAGAGGAAGTATCACTGATGCCTGTAGCAGACAGTGATTCCTATCTAGACTGTAAGGGCTTGGTAGAAACTGGACCAATGGTATTGGGTTTGTTAAGGAGATGCTTGCTGACATCATAGGCAGACCTCTAATTTCACTGGGAATCTAGCTGGATGATCACCCAGAAGATCTTCTCCAGTGATCCAGGAACCTGGGTGGATTTTGTGCTATCTATGAGGTTCCCAAGACGGAAGTAGGATACACAGCAGCACCATATTGCCATGACAACAGTCTTCATCCTTGACCCAGCTGGAAGGTCTCTCATTTTCTAATAAATATCAAGCCAAGGACCCCACAATGCTCAACAGTCAGTGTGTGTATAATGTGGTCTCAACAGAGAAACTCTCACCCTTCGATCTTTCTTTCAGTTATTGTAAAATATTTACCGAGTGGTTGTTGAGGATGTCAGAGACAGGATCTCCACCCTCATGGTGTGTGTCTAGAGCATGCTAGGAAAAAAACCTTAAATAACCCATACCTGTATCATTCAGTCTGCTGTATGATGGAATATAGGCTGGAGGAGGAATATGAACCTTTGCTAGGTGATGCTTCTATTATAGTAAGGGAAGACAGAAGAGTAGACCAAGCAGATCAGAGCAAGATTGTCTTACAGTGGTGAGAGCTACAGGTTGAGAACCTTAAGCAACCAGTCCAAACCACCTGTCCTGGAAGGTGACATCTGAGTTGCGGCATTAGTGGGGAGTTCCAGCCAGTCGTGTGCACATCAGAAGGAACAGCACGGGGTACAGAGGAGCAGTAGGAGAAACGCCTCTTGGGTGGGAGTGAGCTTGGCATGCTGGAGTTGACCTAAACAGGTAGGCTTCGAAATATGTTTCACCAGGAGTTCGGATAGTATCTACAAGTATTCTACAGAAGGGTAAAAATAACAGGAGGTAAAGGAGACACTTGTGAAAATGCTTCTGACGTCCATTTGGAAGCAATCTGTCTTCCGGTTCTCCTTTACGCCACATTTTGCTGACTGTAGTCATTTGGCCAGTTTCAGCGGAGGAGAGCATGTCAATATGCAGACCGAATCACAGGTCTGTAGACATTCATTTCCTCACCCCTGATTCAATTAGCAGAGTTCACGCTATAGAGCGGCCCCCAGGATTTATCCTGGCTTCATGAGAAATGTTTCAAATCCAATAAAGCCTGAAGTGGCTGTTGATTATATTTAATGCTGTCTGCTTGGGTCATTGGGTCTTGTCTCCATGTGGGGATGTGTATTCAGCTCCTCATTAAAACACAAAGAGACCATTCAACACAGCACCTGACACAGGGTCGGGCTGACCCCTAGCCTCATGCAGCGTAGACAAAAATATGCACAGGTGGACTGTCTGAGGCTTCTCCCCAGCAGGCTCTGAACGCACCTTGCAAGGATGGTGACCATGTCCTTGACACCCATGACACCCACCAGGCAATATCGTGCACTAATTGAATAGGGACAACACATGGGAGATGGGATTTTTCTGCATTTTGACCACATTTTACACCTTCTATGGCTCTTCATCTTTGAGACATTTCTTTGGGAACTGGAGGCCTTCCCTCTGGCCCAAGAATAAAGCCTATCATCACGGAAATCTGACTATTGCTTTCCCACCTCCCCACCTACCTCTCACCACATTGTCCCCTAGCCCTAGCCCCATACCCCAGTGTCAGAACCACTGGTGACTCCACAAGGACATCTCCTCCAGGCTTTTGAAAACATGCTTGTGTGTGTGTGTGTGTGTGTGTGTGTGTGTGTGTGTGTGTGAGTGTGTGTGTGTGTGTAGAAAGGGCCACTGTGCCTGGCTCAGCTTACATACTATCCAAGTAAACTACTTATCCAGAAAGTACGAGGTCAAATGTCATTGAAGATCATTGCCTGACTGTCCCTCTTTCTCTCTTTGACCACATTAAATTTCCCTGCCATCCAGTCTTGCTGCCTTTTTCATTGTGTTTCAGAAGTTCACAGTTTATTCTGTAATGGTTGGTACACAGTGTTTTGTTGTGAGTACAAAGACAAGGCCTCACTGAGTTTTAATTTCAGCTCGGCCACTCACAAAAATGGGTGAATGAAATGTTTCTTCTTTCTGTGTCTACTTTTTCACTGTGAAAAGTCCAGCAGGGGGCAGGCAGTTGTGGCACACACTTTTAATTCCAACACTTAGGAGGTAGAAGCAGGCAGATCTCTGTGAGTTCAAGGCCAGCCTGGTCTACAAGAACTAGTTCCAGAACAGGCTCTAAAGCTACAGAGAAACCCTGTCTCAAAAAACAAACAACAAAAAAAAGCAAGAAAGCAAGCAAACAAGCAAGCGAGAGGAAGGAAGGAAGGAAGGAAGGAAGGAAGGAAGGAAGGAAGGAAGGAAGGAAGGAAGGAAGGAAGGAAGGAAGGAAAAAAAGAGCAGGAGTGGGTGCTAGGACTTGCTTCAAGTAGAGTTATGAAAATTAAGAGAATCAATACTGAGTCATAGCATCAGCTCGTCCTATCTGATGAGCCTGTTTCCTTTATCAAATGGTTCTCTTCATGAGACTCATATTTTCTGCCCCCTTATTTATGGGTCCCTGTTCTCTGGCAGATTCTTAGTGTGTGTGTAGCCAGAGATCCACATTGGGTATTTCTCTCAGTGACTCAGGATGTTTCACTGAATCTAGACTGCACCAATTGCCTGCCTAGAACCCCAGGGATTCTCCTGTCTCTATTAACAGGTGTAGGGATTATAAGCATGCACCACTGGTCTGGGTTTAAAATATGTATTTATTTTTTTTAACTTTCTCTCTCTGTCTCTGTATCTGACTCTGTCTTTGTCTCTGTCTGTCTCTCTCTCTCCCTCTCTCTCCCTCTCTCTCTCTCTCTCTCTCTCTCTCTCTCTCTCTCTCTCTCTCTCTCTCT
>NW_026068084.1:3499745-3642287 GCF_014885135.2 Alexandromys fortis
GAGTCGCCATGATGCTCCCACTCCAGACAGACGCAGGTTAAGATCCTCTCTGGTAAGCCAGCTCATGGGCTACACAGAATATTAGAAATGGGTTAGAACAATATGTAAGAGCTAGCCAATAAGAAACTGGACCTAGCTGGGCCAGGCAGTGTTTGAAAGAATACAGTTTCCATGTAATTATTTCTGGGTATAAACTAGCCATGCGGGCGGCCGGGTGCCGGGGACGCAGCCCTGCCGCTCCTAATTCAACATCTGTTTAGGTATTTACTCCATTTTTTTTGTTGGATTATGTATTCTTCTGGTGAGCAATTTCTTGAGTTTTTGTGTATTTTGGAGATCAGACCTCTGTCTGATGTGGAGTTAGTGAAGATCTTTTCCCATTCTGTAGGCTGTCGTTTTGCCTTATCGACCACGTCCTTTGCTTTACAGAAGTTTTTCAGTTTCAGGAGGTCCCATTTATTGATTGTTTCTCTCAGCGTCTATGCTGATGGTATTATATTTAGGAAGTGGTCTCCTGTGCCAATGTGTTCAAGTGTATTTCCTACTTTCTCTTCTATAAGATTCAGTGTGGCTGGCTTTATTTTGAAGTCTTTGATCCATTTGGACTTCAGTTTTGTGCATGGTGATAGATATGGGCCTATTTTTATTCTTCTACATGTTGATATCCAGTTATGCCAGCACCACTTGAAATATATGCTTTCTTTTTTTCCATTTGATATTATTTTGCTTCTTTGTCAAAAATCAGGTGTTCGAAGATGTGTGGATTGATATCAGGGCCTTGTATTCGGTTCCATTGGTCCTTCTGTCTTTTTTTAATGCCAATACCAGGCTGTTTTCAGTACCGTAGCTCTGTAGTACAGTTTGAAGTCAGGGATTGTGATGCCTCCAGAAGTTCTTTTATTGGACAGGACTGTTTCGGCTATCCTGGTTGTTTTTTTTTGTTTTGTTTTGTTTTGTTTTTTGCTTTTCCATATGAAGTTGACTATCATTCTTTGGAGGTCTGTGAAGAATTTTGCTGGGATTTTGATGGGCATTGTGTTGAACCTGTAGATTGCCTGTTAGGCCATCAAACAGTTCAAAGACAACATAATAACATACAGTATCCAGACTCTGTGTATTTTCCATCTTACATGGCTTTTGTTTTTTACTCTATTTTCTTAAATTTTATTTTTTTAATTTTTGGGTTTTTTCTTTGAGACAAGGTTTCTCTGTGTACCTTTGGCTGTCCTGAAAGTCACTCTGTAGACCAGGCTTACCTCGAATTCACAGAAATCCATCTGCCTCTGCCTCCCAAGTGCTGGGATTGTGCTACCAGGCCTGACTACTTTATTTTTTTTTAAGACTTTCTCTATGATTTTGTCTGAGTCTGATTTACTATATATCTCTACCTTTCTCTAAGCACGTGAGTATTTAATCTGGTAAACACCATGGCTGGGATTAAAGAGGCAGCTTTGGTGCTTTGGTGTCTGACTCCACCCATTCCTTGGCTTTCCAAGAGTCTAGCTTTATGGTAGACATATTGGCAGAAGCTATGCTTATTGCCACAACTCTGGAGTTTCTAGAACCATGCCACCACCAAGAATCATGCTGCTGGCTGTTCATAAGCACCATTTAATTTTATGAGGACAGGGTCTCTTAAAAGAGCCATCATGGGGTTTTTGCCACTAATGCTGAGTCAGGAAGCCTTTCTTAAAGGAGCTGTGCCTCTGCTTGCCACCAGCAAACAGAACCTACCTGAGCAATGATGGTTACCAAGAAGCTGCACTTGACTCTGTTCTTGTCTATCTAGAATCCTTTTATTTAAAAGCTTTCTCAGGCTTTCTGTGGAAATTCTTACCAAATGTTTGAGTGCCATTTGTGGATAGAAGTTTGTGCTCTTCCTGATTCTGTAGCCATTCAGAGTCAGAATTACACAGAGGTAATTCTGTACACAAAAAAATTACACAGAGGTTTATATTAATTATAAACCATTTGGCCTATTAATTAGGCTTATTATTAACTAGCTCTTACAACTTAAATTAACCCATAGCTCTTATCTATGTTTAGCCACGTGGCTTGGTACCTTTTCTCATCTTGTTTCCTTTGCATCTTGTTGGTGACTGACTCTCTGTCTTTCCTCTTCCCAGAATTCTCCTAGTCTGGTGGCCCTTCCTATACTTCCTGCCCGGCTACTAGTCAATCAGTGTTTTATTAAACTAATACGAGTGACAAATCTTTGCAGTGTACAAGAGCATTATCCTGCAACAATTGATCACAGACGTCTTCATATTGACTATCAAGACTAACCATTATGAGGACTTGATGCATTTTAGATGGATTTGAAAAGGTTTTACAGAAACCTGGCAGGAACAATGCCCTTTCCTCAGCCCTGGGCCCTTGCTAAGCACTCTTCCCATGAAGGATTTTGTGCCTTTAACTCAAGGATTTGGCTCTCTGTTTCTTCTCTGCTCTGCTGTCATCTCTGGAAACTCATGGTGGCAGGAACTGAAGCAGAAGGTCATGGGGGAGTGTTTCTTACTGGCTTGCTCCACAGGGCTTGCTCAGCCCACTTTCTCATAGCACCCAGGACTACCAGCCCAGGGGTAGCACTGCCCATAGAGAGCTGTATCTTCCCACATCAATCATCAATCAAAAAAAATGTCTGATCCCAAAGACTTTCCAGTCCATGGTGCATCCATGTAGGTAAGGATGGTGGTGGAGACAGCCACCTGGAGTCAGTTACTTAGCAGCTTTTACCTGCTGGAGGGAATGAGATCCCCGAGACTGTCCACATGGCCCCTTTGCTACTTCCTCACTAATCACAGGGACACACTTGGAATCAGGTATGTCTCAGTCATCTAGCACTGTTCTTTCTCTGTAGTTGTCACTCATCCCCTAACATCCTGGTCAACTGCTCTTATCTAAAATGCAAAAAAAAAAAAAAAAAAAAAAAAACGGTCTGTTTCCATGCTCTAAACTGCTCTTGTTTGTTTTGGCAGTGATACCTGCTACTGGGGAGAACTATGAAGAACCAAAGGAAAGCATAAAGAAAAATCATTTGCCTCAGTTGAACCTTCAGACAGCTATCTAAATGAAAGCAGGAAAATATAATTAACTGTGCTCCTGGAGTTGTGTCCTTTTGCCTGGACTTGCTAAGAAAAACCTTCTCTTGCTCTCAGCCATGTCTGTTCCTGGTGACATCTGTCAGCCAGCGAGTGTAATTGTTGGTAAAAGCACGTCCCTGGTATTTGAGCACCCTACAAGTAGCACAAATATACTTTAACCACCATTCACAGAAACCAGAAACCTGTGTGTCATGCACACCAAATGCTAAGACTGATTAGCCCAAAATTTAATTTTCGTTAATATCAACCCAAGACAAGTAAAGCATGAAATTGCTCTGATATGCTGATATTGTGCTTCCGAGTTCCAACTGTGTCCTGTAGACGCCTGTCGCTGGAGACAGGTGCTACCCTATGTGGAGAAGAACTCCAGCAATCAGCAGGGGCTGGATAGGGAGGCAAGATGATTGGGTCTGCAGACACAGGGCAGCATTCCTACAGCCACAGAAGCTCCAGGGCTGTGGTTTAACAACTCCGAAGGACACTGGATGGTAATTAGAGATAATGATGGAATTATGCACTTATAGACTGAGAGGTGCTTTCTGAGAGCCTGTGGGTCTGGGATTTTAAACCTTACAGCCAACATCCACGGGTCAGGTGCTATTGCCTAACTAAGTCACAGGGCCAATCACAGTCATTTTAGACTCCTGCTTACCCCTAAAGCTAAGAATTATCTGTACATCTTTATGTGGTTGAGGGTGTTATGATGTGAAAATTCTATGAAATTCCAACTTCAGTGTCCAGACATTCTTACTGGGCTGCAGCCATGCCTCTCAACTGGCGCGCCTCGCAGCTGTCCTGCGCTACACAAACAGACCTGGGTTTTTGCAGCACCAGATGGGTAGACTGACAGGTCCTAAATATTCGCTTTCTGCGTCTTCCTAGGGATGTTTACCAACCTCTGAGCTAAGACAACAAAAGTTTTCCAATAAGCTCTCTGGAGGAGGGGCCAGGAGACAAAAGGAGCAGAGGGGTTTGGGGGTGAAGCAGCCACCTTTTGTGTCAGTCACACACAAGGCACTTTTGTTTGAGAAGCCAAACTTGTCCAGGATCTGCACAATAGATTAAAAAGTGCTTGCTCTTTGGTGCTTCCCACTTGGTTTGGGAACGGTGGACTATCGAGTCGCTCCAGGAGAGCCAACATTAGCCCCAAATGCAGCTCAAACAACAACAGGGTATGTGTCTGTGAGCACATGCATTCATGCAACCAAAGGGCAAAGAGCCAGGGGGTGAGCACACAAGGAAACATAACCCCCACAGAAAAGACCCCCATGGCAAGAATTCTCCTGTGGGCAATCTTCCTGTGTGCCTGGCTAACACCCTCTCAGTCATTTTAAGACACATTTGTATATGTTGTTATTGATTACAGCATTTGTGCTATACTTATAATTTTTTTATTAAACCCTGGAATGTTACCCTACCTGGGAAAAGTGTCCTTGTGGACAGGAATAAGTCAAGGCTCTTCAAATGACATATCTTATTGTTGTGAGTATTTTTTTAGGCCATCCCAAGTATCCTAATACAGTGGACGCAGACTGGAAGGCCCACAAAGAAGATATGATGCACAAACCGAAATGGAGGGGCCACATTCGCACACTCAAGACACCAGGGCAGTCACTCTACAGATGGCAGCAAACACATTCTCCTCGGGAATCTACTGCATTTTGTACGGCTAGATCCCAGAACTGAGAATCGATTCTTGATGCATTATACATCAGGATCTATGTTAATTTGTTGTTCCAGTTTCCCAAAATGAACGAAGTTACAGAGGCTTCTAATCTCATATGTTCCCCAACCCCAATCTGATTCTGCTCGTTGCTCTGTTTTGAATACTCTTTTATCACTTAAAAACCCATATCCATGATGCACATACTGGCCCAGGGTCAACTTCAAACTTTCAATACAGCATTCATTAAGTGTGAAGGAGAGAAAACATACTACTACATAGTATTTTTTTTAACTGCGTAATCTATAGTCACGCTGGATATAGTTGGCTACGTATTGATTTTTAGTGTGTGTGTGTGTGAATATGGATATGGAGGTCAGAAGTTAAAGTCAGTTATCTTCCTTAATTGGTCTCCACCTTGTTCTTTTAGACGAGGAGGTTTGTCATTGAACCTGGAGCTCTTGGATGGGCTACTGGCTGGCCAGCAAGCTCCAGAGTTCCCCATATTCTGCATCCCTGGTGCTGGGATTACAGAAGTACACTGCTGTGCCTGACCTGTTATGGGGGTCCTGAGAGTCTGAAGTCTGGTTCCAATGCTTACACAGCAAAGCACTTCATGGACTGAGCCAACTTCCTGACCCATTAACCTTTCTTTTAAATTTGTTTGTATAAACTGACTTTTTTAAAAAAAAAATAATTTTGGTGTTCAATAGCTGGCTTGCCAAAATCCGGAAAATTTAAGAATCAGCTGCCATAAGCTGGTACTTCTTCCCTGAGGTAGATGTCCACCAACTGGCCATTCCCAGTCTTCTCTGTGCCGGCATGGTGTCCTCGCAGTGTGGAACCCGGCTCTCGTCCTCTGAAGCCAGTGCAGTATCAAAGACGAACAGTACACACTCTGCGGTGGGTGGACTCTGCTCAGTTTTCCGAAGGTTTCAGTTGATGATAGTCCAATTCCATGGGAACAGACTTGCCATGACCATATCTTCCCAGAGGAGTTGTGGCTTTTTGTACCGAGATTTGGCTTGGTTTGTTTTTATTTTGTCTAACAGCCCAGCCAGTACAAGCAAGAAAGCACTATGCGAAGTGGTCACAGGAACTTCGGATTTGCTGAAGGGTCCCTGGATCTAAATTTCTGCAAACACATGGGCATGTGGGCTCCTTCCACATTTCCAGCATGCTAGACAGCGGAGCCACACAACTATGAGAACAGTTATAATTTCTGCCCTTTAAAGTCCTTGCAATAATAACCATGCTGATGTAGGCGGATGGCATTTGTGTAATACTTACTCTAAGACTCTTTCCCAAGTGCTTTATGTCGATAACCCAAATTAATCCTGTGGGAAGTACAATGTCATTGTCTTAAACTCACAGATAAGGTAAAGAAAGACTCGGAGAAAATAGGAACCTAAGATTAACGTCATCAAATCTAGTCTCCAAGCCCGCAAAGCCATCCTACAAACCGTCGAGTGCCTCTCTACAATCAGAGGCATTGTCACACGAGCAGCAGAGAAGACAGCCAGCGTTTTGCATGCAAGTTCACTAGGGTCAGAGAAGAAAGTAGCCTTCTGGTTTGTCAGACCCGCGGCTGCTAGGCTGTCGTCCTTACACATGCTCTGCCCATCCCTAACCCACCCCCTTCTGTGTGCTTCCTGATAGCAATCCAAGTCTTGGTATCTAGATTCCATCCTGGAGGAAAATCCTTGGGGCCGGACCCTGAGCTCTGCACACAGAATCACTGATGAGCCGAGGAATCAGTGTCACTGTATGTCTCTCCTCTGTGCTAAGGGGCCCCAGTCATCTTCTCCCAGGTCCATAATTCACAGTTTAATTACAGCAGACATAAGCCGACTCAAATTACGGGATGCCTGTGAATCCCCGGGCAGGATTCCTCGAGGTGTCACAACCAAGGAAAGACAGAAACCGAGACTCCCAAACTGTAGTGTGGCATCCCACATAGGATCCTGGGACAGAAGAGGACTTAAATGGAGAGGGTGGTGAAATAGGAATGTAGGCTGGAGTTTAGCAACTAACAGCAACGTGTTATTATTTGTTTCTTTGAGTTGTTGCAGGTGCCACGATGACACCGATGTTAATGCAAGGAAGAGGGAGGGCTTGGCTGTCAGTAGGGCTGCCTGTGACAGCAAAATTATGACACGGTCATCTGCTTCAGAGAATCTTATGGGAGTCCCTCCTTCCGAATGGTCTCTCAAGAAGCAAAGGGTATGTTTTCTTTTCAACCAGAATAGTCAAACTGTTGGTCAAGGACAGGAACGCTTGATGCCCACAGATGTTGATTGGCAGATTCCACACAAGGTATCCTGGGGGTGACCCACAAGCTCATCTCACCATAGTCCCTGCTGCCTGTCCCCAGGCTAGCAGCAGCACCTGGCTCCCTGAGTCAACAAAGCCAACTGGTCACATTGTGATCTACCCGCTGAAGATCAGAGGGCAAGGGCTGCTTTCTCTCCATGCTCTTAAAGTCTGTCTATCTGGACCTACTTGACCATGGTTTAAGGGCATATTGCAAAGGAGTGTCTCATCTGAGGCCAAGTGTGCCTCATGTGTAAAGTGCGTGTGTGTGTGTGTGTGTGTGTGTGTGTGTGTGTATAAGAGAGAAGAGGGGGGAGAGAAAAGAGGAGAGAGGCAAACAGACAAAAGTGTGGGGTGTGGGGAGTCCTGAATCTGAATGAGGAGGTCATGGGCGAAAGGTCTCAAACAGGCTTCTGGCAAAACCCAGCAGGGAGCAGGGAGGCAGTTTGGAAACCACCAGAGCAGAAAAGCGATGTTGACCCACCTATTGTGTCTGCCCTCTTATTATTGGCAGGTAAGGGAGAGGAAAACCTCCCACAGCAGCCTGGCTAACAGTCTCTGTGGCTCCTGCCTCCCCTGCTCCGAACTGTCAGCGACATTTGCACACTGAACTCAGGTTTTACTTCAGCTGCCTTCCCGAACCCCATCTTTCCCCACTGGGCTTTAACCCTTCCCTCACTTCTTCTCACGTTCTTACACAACTGACTGCTCTCTTTCCAAAATGCAATCAGTCACTGGATGCTTCGGCTCTGCCTGTGTCCTTGGTGGCAGCCCCAAAGCAGAGACACTAGGTGCTGGACCTTCAGGGCATCATCTGGGCCTGAGGTGAGCTAGGCCACGTGAAGTGCAACTGTGAGTCAGTCCAGAGCCAGGGGACAGGCAAAGCACCCACACCCATTCCTTAGGGCAAAGTTTTCTCCTAAAATTAGCTCATTTGGAGAAAGTGGAGTTTGAAGAGAATATCAAAGAAAGTCCAGTCAGGACATGGAATTCTACGAGATTATCTGATGTGAGTGGTTTTTTTTCACCAGGAATCAGAGAATTGCAAGACAAAGAGGATGCTGAAGCCGCCTGGAGACCGGGAGCAGGAAGCACTGTCTCAGCCAGAGAATCGATGAACAGAAGGGAGGCCCTCAGACATGGAGCCATGCGTGAGGAAGGATGCTCACAGCTGGGGCGGCTGCTGAGACTGCTGTGAGTGTGGGGAAAATAAAACCAGAGCAACTTGCTCTATTGAAACCATCCCTGCTCCGGTAAAGTGGCATGGTTTCAGTGACAGAGGGTCGGGGTGTGGAGGGATGGGGTGAAGGGTGGCTGGGATAATGGCTGGTGGTGACCAGAGGAAGAAACACACAGGAAGAAACACATACCCTCCTCCTGCTTCCATAGTAGCTAGAGCCCGCTATGATTCCAGCTGGCAAAGGAGGAATGGAAAAAGCCGGGTACGAAAGGGTGTGAGACCAGGAATGATGGGATGTGCCTGTCATCCCAGAACTCAGGAAATGGAGGCAGAAATACTTGTGAGCCAATCTGAGCTGCCTAGCAAGGCTGAGGCTAGAACAGGGTATAGAGTGAGCCCTGTCTGAGAGAAAAATAAGGTTAAAACTAAAACAATAACTTGTGAACCAGAAGTTTATGGCACTGCGAGGGGCAATGAAAACAGAAGAGAAAAAGGAATAAACTTACAGTTCACTAAGTGATTGTTGCAGCAATATATTAGAACATGTATAGCCATATGTAAATAATGTGCGTGTGCGTGTGTAAAATACTAGCTTCTGATTTCTAATAACATCTAATATTTATTAAGACAAATGACCCAATTCAACCCTCATGAGGACCCAAGGAGGAAGACACTCAGAGAATCTTCTTTTCACATCTGAGTAGTAAGCTCTGCAGATGTTGAGGAGGGTGCTTGTGATGCTCAGAGTAGGAGACCCAAGAGCAGGCCCCACAGAGGCTCATGCATGGTCCCAGCACCCCCTCTTATCTGCTAAGCACCACAGCTACAGAGTCCGCTCTCCCTTTCCACATGCCCATAACACAGTCCCGGAGACCTTTGGGTTCCTCTCTGCTGTCCTCCCTCATGCAGCAGGTCTAGGATAGCTCTAGGCCTGGTTCATCAAAACAGGACGGAGCTGCACCGCATTCAACACCACAACCTCAAAGGGAGCACAGAGCAAAGGGCTTACGAACCAGTACAGAGGGACACTCTACACAGCCAGTATGGCTGTGCTGCAGAGAGAGGCGATAACCTGGACAGATGCCAACAGTGAGCATCTCTAGGGGTCCGTGCGCTGGGCACTGCACCCAGGTCTGCTGTGTCTTTCACATATTTCACTGTCGTACCAACCCGACATTGTGGGTCTCATCCACTTGACAGAGGAGGATTCCAAGGCACCAGAGATGCTGTGTAACTCCAGGTCACAGAGCTGCTCACTGACAGGGTCACATCCAGCACAGAGTCCCGGGGCCCAGAGCATGTGCCAACTACCACACCACCTCACTCCAGGAGAGGGAGAAAACCCTCACGGCATCCCATTCAGCCATTAGGAAAGCAGTTTATGAAATAATGTATAAATCATACCTAGTGCACCCAGTGTGGATACATATATATGTACGTGTGTGTGTGTGTGTGTGTGTGTGTGTGTGTGTGTACGCATCCATCAGTCCTTGCAGCAAAGTAAGGGAGGGCTTAAAATACTAATAAAGGTTAGCTCAGCCAGGTGCGTTGATATTAAGTAACTGTATGGCTTTCTACACCAAGTCTCTGTAATGACAGTTTAAAGATTTTTGAAGAAACAAGTCTTCTTGAGAAAACAGTCTGGTGCTTGGAATAACTCCGTAATATTTGGGATGAAAAATAGAGAAAACGTGTCCCCAGTAGGCATGCACACCGGAAATGAGACTCAGAAGTGTGAGCTTCACCTGAGCGAGACAATGAGCTGCCCTGACAGCCACCGCACACACAGATAAACCAGGAGCCACCGCCTACACCGTGTGGTCTGCCTGCTCTTTCTCCACACATGAAGAAGGGTTTTCAGATCCACTGGATGGGAACGCGACCATTGTACTTTGAAAGCCAAGCCTTCTAATTCTAATCAAGACAGCTGGGTCCCTCTGAACACCGGCATCCGTGCACGGCTGGCGTTGTCTGCTAGCTGGATGTTATCCTCTGCATCGGGAATATTCTCCGATTTCCCCCCAAGCAATGTGTTGCCTTGGAAACATCATGATCCTTTCAGAGATCTAAGCAAAGAGAAATCATAAAAATAATAAAAATCTCACACTTAAAAGTCTAGTTTCTGTGTCACCAAGGTATTTCGCTAACCTCTTCCTCTGGATAAAAGGGCAGGCGGGCAGAGTGGCTTATTCTGTGAGTCACCCAGACAATTACTAATTAGAGGAAACACACTGTTCTCTGTTCTCTGGGTAATTCAGGTCAGAGTAGAATGAAGCAGACTACAGAGGCCAGCACCTCTGCCAACAGATTCAGCCCCGCACCTAACACTAAGACGAAGGAGACCGTTCCTCACAAGAAGGCACGAAGCTGCTTGCCGTGACCACGCCAACTCACACAGAAGAAAAGGAGCCCAGGGATGTTCCGTCCGAGCGACAGAATGCAACCTTGTTTTGCAAAGTGCCAGACATTTGCAGGCTGTTTGGCTTTGCCGGAAACACTCTGCTCTGCCACAGATGATACGTAAGGAGTGACCGAGACCATATTCTGATAAAAACTTTGTTTGCAGAAACAGACAATGCCAAGTTTGACCCATGGGCAATTATTTGCTGGACTTTCTCTAGAGTGTCAGCTGGGCATTCCCAGGGCATGCCTGTAATACTTCGGGATGACCCTGAGGAAAACTGGCAGATTGGCAAAGCTGTCCTCATTGGCTTCTTCCCGTAAAGGCAGTGTGTCCAGTAAGCCTGGCTCTGGCCTGAGCACTAAGTGAAGCCCCTGGAGTTTATACTGGAGAGAGGAGGGAATAGGAAGCAAGGAAAGAACAATTTTTAGTAAAGATATGCGACATAAAGATGATTAATAATAATAGATTAATGGGGTGAGGGGAGACAGTTTGTCTAGCATGGTCAGGGACCACGCCTATGCAAACTACCCATTCACGTGAGAGTGGAGGGAAGTTGCTGTGAACATGGATATTTAGGCAAAGAGTGGGCTATCAGGCGTCCAGAACCCAAATGCAGAGCCTCAGGCAGGGACAGGTTGAATACCTCTGCAGAACAGCAAAACCAGTCGAGCAGGAGTGAAGAGCATAGCAAACAAGGGGATGTGGTCAAGGGCTACTGCTGGTGGGACCTTCCAGGCCATATGACATCTCGTTGACCTCACCTGGCTCCCACAGGACCCTCACCTGTGACACTCAGAGACTCTGGTCCTTGCTGGACAGTTTCTGCATTAGGTGTGGCTAGTCTGGGGGTAGGCAATTATCAGGACATATTCTGTCAAGTAAATACAAGAGCTTTCTCTCCAGGCAGTTGAAGATGGATTTAAGTAAAATCAATTGATTCCCAGGGTAAGGTTTGAGGCTCCTACCAAGTGTTAGCTTATTGTCTCCCTTGATGAAAATCGATGTTGAGACCCAGAGGAAACCAGCTGCCTGGTTCAGGGTCATAATCACAGAACGAAAAAAAGAAAGCAAGAGCTGCCATCTCCTTCAGTTTCTACTTTCACTGCTAAAAGCAATGATCTTCAAAGTAGAAATCAGAGAAGATGCAGGGGAAGGAGACCCCAAGGTAAGATGGTTTAGGCTATGTAAATGAGAACACCAGGTCGGGTCCACACGGTTGGTCAGTAACCACAGGCAGAGAGCACATCTCCAGCATCCACATCAGAACTCTGAGAACAGAAGGCGATGCTATTATTCCAAAAACCACCACCAACACGTTGAGCACCAGTCTCTGGAGAAGTCAAAAAGTGCTGGGCGATTGTTTTTATTATTATTATCCAATATTTATTTATTTATTTATTTGTACAATATTCTGTCTCTGTGCATGTCTGCAGGCCAGAAGAGGGCACCAGACCTCTTTACAGATGGTTGTGAGCCACCATGTGGTTGCCGGGAATTGAACTCAGGACCTTTGGTAGAGCAGGCAATGCTCTTAACCACTGAGCCATCTCTCCAGCCCCTGGGCCATTGTTTTTAAATCCCATTTAATGAGCAATAGGGAAGAGGCGCTCACAGCAACCACTGTGGCTCATGTAGACAAGACTCACAAGGTTGTTATCCTACAGCCCTTCAGAAGAGGTCATATTCAGCAGCAGACTAACCCAGTGTTGAACTTGAGCACCCGGTTACCCACTGCACGAGGCAGGCACCGTATCTGCCTTCATTAGGGCAGGAAGAATCCTTAGGAACACGCCACTGGCCCGCTCCTTGATCGTGCACAATCTATCATTCCCTTGTCTTCACCAGTGAGTCAGATGGAGATTTGAGAGACGTCTCCATCCAATTCTGCCTTGTGTGATGAAGTCCTAATTTGTCTAGAACAAATGGATAAGTCAATATTCACTGTTTCAAAAGTTAACTCTGAAAGCATAAGTGCTTAAAAACCTTTGGACTGCCCTGTGATGGGTAAGGGAGTGGACCCTCCCCTTTACCAGCTGCAGCCCTCAGAAAAGTGGGCCCTGCATCTCATCTGGGGAACGCAGCAGAGCTGACCCTATTGGCAGGATTGAGGGTGAACTGGCCTGAGAACAGGAGCATGGAAGATCTGGCCCCACCCATCATCTGCCATTTGGTAGTGTGGGCAGGGGGAGAGATGCCCTCCACCCCCTCGCCACCTGCAGCGGGTTGGAATGCTGGCCCTGAAGTTAAAAGTGCAGGAGAGCTATCCCTGCCCCTCACCAGCTGCAGTGCTCGGGAGAGTGGTTCTTGTACCTTGCCTGGGCAACACAGTAGAGCCGGCCCTGATAGTCCAGGTGTGGGAAAGCCAACCTTGAGTGTGTGAAAGCAGGGGAATTGGCCCCGCCCCTTGCTCATCTCTGCCAGGGGTGTAAACTAGCAGGGGCAATGCTGGAGAATACGCTGAGATGGTGAGGACAGGGTAGAACAGGTGGGTTGACCAACCCTGCAACTACCCAGGCCCAGAACCAGGGTTATGAGTTGGTCTACCTGAACATCCACCCCACCCATGATCTGTAGGAGCATGTCACGCTGTAGCTTCCATGAGGAGATTTTTTTTTCCTCACACCCCCTTTTCTTCTCTTAAATTTTATTTGATTTCGGGGGGAGGATGGCAAGGGCAGAGGGTAGATACAAAGGGACGGGGAAATGAGTGGAATCGAGATGTCTGATGCGAAAGCCACAAAAAAAACAATAAAAAGAAAGTTAAAAAGTAGTTGGGCTGGTGCATGCTTTCAATCCTAGCACCCTTGAGAGGCAGAGGCAGGTAACTCTCTGAACTGAGAACAGCCCAGTCTCCAGAATGAGTTGCAAGCTGGCTAGGGATACGTAGTGAGGCCCTGTTACAAAAATAAACAAATACTCAATTGACCGCAGATGTTGATCTGTTTTACAACTCAGGCAAAGCGAATCAGACAGCACATATCCAAGGATGTGAGATTTCAAGAAATGGTTGTCTGTCCAGCCCTGGAACTTTAGGGAAATTTGAGATTTGATCAAAGTCGCCTTGAGGAAGGGCAGGTAAAGCTGAACAGTTGAGTCAACACAGGAGCCCTGTCCCATCTTTGTCATGCGAAGAGAGCAGCAGCTAACACCTCTACCACCCCACCCATCACTGACCTGCCCCCAGGGAAATTCTTTTCTGAAGAAACCGAACAGCTCCAAACAAAAGACTCGTAGTGAAAGCTGGGTTTCCCCAAACAGCAGCCTCCTCACCAGCTGCCCACGACCAAGACCTGCCACAAGACAAACCATGGAGACACAGAAAACCATCCATCCAAATTGTAGCACCTTCTTAGATGTGAAAACTCTTTGAAAAGAGTCAATGTGAACAGAGGTGGCTGTCAACCAACAGAAAGAGCTAAAGTGGCACTGGACCAACGGAAAGGAAGGTGCAGGAAACAAATACCACGAAGGAGGCAAAGACGTGGATGGAAAAGCACACCTAGCAACTGTTCCTCTTCAAAGAATAATATTGCAACCAGGCATACACTTCTAATCCCAGCAAAGGCAGGCAGATTTCCTTTAGTTCAAGGCCAACCTCCCAACCACAGTGAGGTTTTGTCTCACACAACCAGTCAAACAAGCAAAAAAGCAGCTAATGCATGCCCAAAGGAGCAGAAGACTGTAGAAAAGGCTAAGAGGGAGAAAGATGTTTGAATCAAAAATAGGACGGCCTATATAAACAGAGAGTTAGGGAATAAAGTTGGAAAAGTCTAAGAAGAAGAGAAAGGACTAGAAATATGAGGATAAAGCAGAAGACTCAGCGAGGACTGAGGAGGAGGAGTAGGTGCTGAAGAGGAGGGGCGGGAGCAGGATGGACAAGGCACTGAAGGAATGGACCACTGGGATGAAGGAGCCACAGGGACCTCTCACTGGGATAACAAAAGATCCCACCAAGACCTTGAAACCATGTATTCAAAGCCAACCCCTAAAAAGCCTGGGAGGAAACTACGTATAAACCAAGCTCAGATGGGCAGACTCTCTCGAGGACAAAGCTGTATCTTGGGACATTGTTTCTCAAATATCAATCCCAAGATATGGCCAAGGACCAGCCTTGGCTCTCAGTCTGCCAGAGAGTGCTTCAAAACAATACAGACTAAAGAGCAACAACAAAGAATTACAAAAATAAGCTCCTAGAAGATGCATGAATTAAAAGCCCGCAGTTTTACTATCAGTCTCAATAGACAGAAAGGGACTCCATCAAATTAACATAAACATTCGAACATTTCTCTTCTGTGCTCCCCACAGCAGGTGGGTGGCATCCAGCTTACAGAGTGAGCCTGGGCCAGGGCCACACTGAGCAGCACGTGGTAGCAGAAACACCTTTAAGGACACTTTCAAGATTTTAATTCTCTGCCCACAACTCTGGAATCAAGTTATGGTTTGAATCGATCAGAGTAGAAGGAAAGCATGCTGAGTCTTGAAGTAATGTAAGCCAAATATCTTCTTAACTCTTCTCTCAGGAAGCAACTCGGGGATGTTCCAGCACAAGGGGTAAAATCCAAAGTCGAGGTCAGGCATAGGGCAAAAGAGGTGTATGGGGGGGGGGGGGAGTTCAGCTGCCTGGCTCTTCAGCTTCTCTCCAAAGCCACAAGAGTAACCCTGTGCTGGGGCTTAGGGATGTTCAGACGACCCTGTGAGCAGGGTTTCAGGAAGAGGCCCCATCTGCCTTTGCCTGTGCGCACTGCGCACTCTGCCTCCGCCCCAGTACATGAGGCTCAGCCATTCCAACAAGCTTCAGCTAGTCTCGGGTTCAGTCTCAAAGCTGTCCCTCTTCTATTTCCAGAGGGTAAAGATAGAAGTGGCCATAAATGACCGGTTTGGTGTCTGTTCTCCTGAGGTTTACTAGGTCTTAATCTCTTTTCTTTCTACACAGGTGGTCCTAAGAACAATAAAAATTCTAAAATATTTGTATTCCGTTCAAGGGAACACCACATTTTTTCCCAGTTATCTCCACTGCTAAAATAATTTTGTTGTGTGCTATTTGAGCAAGAGGAGGGGATGGAGAACCAAATTAATTCCTTGGCAACAAAAATCTGATTAATCAAAACTGGTTCTCAGTCATTCGGAGCCTCTTTAGCCTGTGGAAGCAGAAGCCAAAAGGGAACATGAACATTTAGCTTGACAAAAAAAAAGGGGGGGGGGAGATGAAGCAGGTGTGTCCTCGGGTGCCAGTTTCCCTAGATGCCCAGTGGAAACAGAGCACCTTACTTCAGAGAAGACGGTGTCCTGAGGTGGCGACACCTGGCCCCATGACTTTAAGCAAGTCTGGTTGCCCATCTTTGGTGGTTAATCTTCCTGGTCAGCTGATTAGGTTTAGAATTATCATGGGAACACATGTCTGGGCATGCTTGTGAGGGTGTTTCTAGAGAGCTTTGACTAAGGCGGGAGGACTCCCTTGAATGCAGGCAGTACCGTTCCATGGAGTTCTAGGAATGAATACAAGGGAGAAAGGGAGCGGAGCACCGGCTTCCATCTCTCTCTGCAGAAGCAATACAACCATCCACCTTCGGCTCCAGCAGCCGTCTCCTCCACCGTGATGAGCCTGTATGCCCTTGAGCTGCGAGATCAAAGAAATCATTCTCTAAGTTGCTTCCATTGGGTATTTGGTCCCAGCAATGAGAAGAGCAACTGATTCACTGACCCCCAGATGCCCATGTATAAAACAGGAACAACAGCGCCCTCTCCTGGTGTCAATCAGGGGAGAGATGGGGTGGTGTCAGCTGCACCCCTCAGAGGCATCACACTACAAACACTGCATCTGGCAATTCTTACATCCCTGCAAACCTGGCTGCAGTTAAAGAAATTAGATCGGCTGAGAACAATTTAAAGTTTTCCAGAAGTTTTTTTTAATTCCTTATTATTTGAGAAATACATACTGAAGAAATAAAAACAGCTAATGAAAAGACCAAGCTGCAGCAATATTTATCATATTGCTGGCTCTAACCAAAGCAAGGAAACCATCCAAGTGTCCTAAACAGGACAGGGCAAGATACATCATGGTTCACCCATACAGTGAGCAACGGCCCCTCATATAGCCGCCAAGCTGGGATGTTTACTGATAAAATGTGTTCTTAGTGGTTAAAGAGGGACGCACAGCTGGCCAGCTATCAGCTTCCAAAACACAGCTCACATTTGTTTTGTCAAAGATTTTCTACCTGTATACATACATACAGAGAAAACTTCCTGGAAGGGAGTTTTGTTTTGTTCTTTAGTTGTCTACTTCTTTGCTTGTGTGGTTTCCCTTTTTACTCAATACTTTTGAATATGTAATGAGCATATTCTCTGTGGTTTGAGAACCTACACATGGGTTTCAACATATGAGTGTTGCTGAAAGAGGCCTGAGCCCTTCTAAAACGGCCAGGTGGTTGCTGTCTTCACCAGGCCTGCTTTATGTGGATGTTACTTGCCTGGGCTCAAGCTCTGTCTTCAGAATTCTGCTGGCCAGTCAAGGAGACTTCTTTAAACATGAGAAAGCTGAGGAACTCCCCATAGCATCCTTCCAGCTATGCCCTTCTTCCCCTGTTCTGGAATCTGGTCCTGATGTTGTCTGCCATCTGCCATAGTCAGTGCAGAGTCCTACCTGAGATACTTTCTCTTTCTTTCTTCCTCTCCCCACATCTCTCCTTTCCCTTCTCTCTCTCTTCTCACTCTCCTTCCCCCAACTCCTCTTCATCCTCATGACCCTGTGGTCAGTTAGACCATGTATTAGGGCAAAGTTGCCTGACTGTTTATCTTCGCCCTCCATGTTTCTGACTTCACAGAGCATCCTACAGCCTGTGAGAGTCACAGAAACCCTGTCTTACCTAGAGTCTCGTTCTGTCTTCACAGCAGCCCTCAGAGAGAGGGAGAGAGAGATGTCCCTGCATTCTACATGTGGGTGATATTAAGAGAGGCTCAGAGAGGTGCCACGCAGGTCTTTAACCAAGCTCTGCTGCAGCACTCGGTGAGCTCCTCCCTCAAACTGGGAGGCAAGTCAGAGTTCCTGAGGCAGTAATCCCAGCAGGAAGCAAGTTCAAAACTGCAATTTCTCTCACAACTGAGGAACAGCTGGGGCAAGCTGAGCTATAAAGAATGGAACTATAAGTGAAGAAGGCAGGAAAAATGGAAGAAGAAGGAAACAGAAAAAGCATAATCAAAAGGACACTATTGATGCTCTGCCCGTGAGTCCCTAAATAATTTGGAGCCAAAAGTGATCCTATAATTGAGCCTCAAGAATACAGTTTAATGCAGTATGGTGGTGTAGGCCATTAATCTGAGAACTTGGAAAAAAAGAAGTAGGCAGATCTCTGTGATATTGAAGTCAATGAGTGTTACACAGTGAGAATTGTCTCCTCACTCACTCACTCAGTCATCATCATCACCACCACCACCACCACCATCATCATCATTGTCATCATCATCGTCATCGTCATCAACATCTAGTTTCAGGATCCTCTGAAGCTCCACGAAGAGTCCTTGGAAAGTTCCAAGAAAAAAGTTGAAAAGCCAAGCATTGAGCATAGCTAGGCAAAGCAGAGAGGGCAATACTGTCCTAAGAACTTCTGACTCTGATGGAGGTTCTAGGACATGCCTGAGAGCCCTTCTAGCATGTTTTCACAGTCTCATGTCACACAAGAAGCAGGCGCTGATGGTGAAATGTCATTCCTGTTTGGTAATGCTGATATCCAAGCCCTCTTTTTACACGGATGGATGTTCTATCTGCAAGGGTAAAAGAGAAAAGAGTAAGTAAGAAATCAGAAGAATGACCACGGAGCCCTTGATCAGTCAGCCTTGGGTATTCTACTTCTATTCATTTGCTTCCACAGATGCTACAAGGGTTCCAGTGGGCTGAGTGCTAAATCAGGTTAGGACCAGTCGGGCCTCATGAGCTCACCCTCCAACCTTCAGGTTCCTTTGTGTGGAGTAACAGAGTTCCCAGAAGCAGCCAGCTCCGGTAAGAGTTCCGGCCATAGCTCTTCTCTCACAGCATTGCTAATCTTCTATCCAAATGTGGAGCCTGTTCCCCTCAGTTTGGCTCCCGGCAACCTTGAGAAGTGGAGCCCCACTGAGCTGATGCTTCCTACCTTCTGGAGCTGAGCAGTCGATGGCAGGACTCCTTCCTCTTGTTTTCCTTTGGGGATCCTCACACTCACAGGTGGAGAGGAAGCACAAATGAGTTCAGGCAGACAGGCCTCTTGCAAAGGCCTGTATAGAGAAGGACAGCCTCAGACGCGGGACATGGGAGTGAATGAGCTGTCAGGTATCCTAGAGACTGTAGATACTGGTCTCTGGGAACTGGACACAGTTCGTTCCTTCTGTGCCCTGTCTGTGACTAGTGGAGCCTATGAGCCTATTCCCCTGCATTGTGGGGTAATTTTTTTTTAATTAATTTATTTTTTTAAATTATTTATTAAAGATTTCTGCCTCCTCCCCGCAACCGCCTCCCATTCCCCTCCCCCTCCCCCGGTCAGGTCCCCCTCCCTCATCAGCCCAAAGAGCAATCAGGGTTCCCTGCCCTGTGGGAAATCCAGACTGAAATCTCAAGGTCCAAATCAAGAGCAGATGGAGAGAGAGCACGAGCAAGAAACTCAGGACTGCGAGGGGTGCACCCACACACTGAGACAATGGGGATGTTCTATCGGGAACTCACCAAGGCCAGCTGGCCTGGATCTGAAAAAGCATGTGAGGTAATTTGTTATCAGCAGCAGGAGCTGGGACATCTTGGTTCCTGAACCGAAGGTGGCATTGTAGAGTCCAAAGACCAGCTTTTAAATCCTGGCCCTGCCACTTCTCCACTGTAAGGTCCTAGCAAAGGTTCTTAACCTGCATAAGCCTCACTCTTCCTTTCTGCAGATAAGTGTTGCAATGAACCAACTGCTTGTTGGTTCCTGGCTGCTCAGCCCCAAAATAATCACACAGAAACCATATTATTGAAATCACTGCTTGCCCCATTATCCCTAGCTTCTTATTGGCTAACTCTTGCATCTTAATTTAACCCATTTCTAGTAATCTGTGTATCGCCACGTGGCTGTGGCTTACCTGGTAAATTTCCCAGAGTCTGTCTCTGGAGAGGCTACATGGCTTCTCTCTGACTCCGCCCTTCTTTCTCCCAGCATTCAGTTTAGTTTTTCCCGCCTATCTGCCCTATTAGGCCAAATCAGTTTTCTTTATTCATTAATGGTAATCACAGCATACAGAGGGGATCTCTGTATGTCCCCACATCAGAGTAGGGACAACATAAACCTCACGTGGCTGCTTTAGGAAAAGTCACCACAACAGTACATTAGGCAGCAAAGCCAGAGCTATGGAAACAGGAGTTGCTGAGGATAGCCTGGAAACACTCTGGCCATTTTTGGGCACTCGACTTGCCAGGTAAGCTTTCTTGAAACAATGAGATACATGAGCCTATCTCCAGCCAACCTGGACCAGAGAAAGGGAGTGCTAGATCCCAGCAGGCCCACAGGAAGTTCCTCCTGTGAGCCCCCCATGCCACTGGCCAGATTTTCATGTGGCTGCCACTGTCCGCAGGCTACTTAGAGTCATCTGGACTTTCTTCTTTGCTCTGGAAACCATCCTGGCCCAGCGACCCAATTTCTGCTCACTCCAACCTCCTAGAAGATAGCTCACCAAAACAGCTGCTGAGAATCCAGAAAAATTCCAGGCTGCAGCCCAGGGATGCTGCCTCATCTCTGACCCCTTGCCTCTCTAACCTGAACTCTGCCCGACAGCCATTTCCAGATATGCTCCTTGTGACTTCTAGGTTGCCTCAGCTTGTGTGGCAGTGCTCACTGAGGTCTTACTCCAGTTTCCATCTAGTGGCTCCTTATGCCCGTCCTCATCTCAACCTTAGCAGCAATGAGCAGCTACCACGTATCAATCACCCACTCCCGACACGTCCTCCATTATCTTGTTGGAAAGCCTCTGAAGTTGGAAATATTGGTCCTGCTCAAGACGAAGAACAGATGCCACTTAGAGAAAGCTCACTAGATGGAGAGCAACAAGCTGATGACAAACACACTAAAAATAAGCACATTCTTTTTATGTTCTTCTTTGTGGGTTTTTTTTTCTTTTTTGAGGGTCTTGTGCAGCCCAGGTTGTCCTTGAACTCTCTGCATAGGCAAAGTTGACCATGAACTCCAGATCCTCCCAAGTGTTGCGATTACAGGCATATATTACACCCAGCTTGCTCAGAACATTCTTAACTCTGTTTTGTTACAAACATGTCCCAGTGAGCATGAGCACCCCACCCCCATCTCCACCAGCAGTCATCTGAGTCACCATCATGTTCACCCTACTTCTTCCTGGCCTAGGGTCTTTCTCATGTGCTTTCAGACAGCCGTCTGGTCATAGACCTCTTGGACGCTGCCTACATGGCCTTGGCTCCCTGCACAGACACAGCCAGAATAGCCCTACTCCCAAAGGCCAGGTGACCTAGGATGATACAGATACTTGAAGTGGATCAGCTATCGGTGACAAGAATAAGACAGGCCATGATGAGAGAATTTCCAGCATTCAAAAGGCATGGGTGCAAGCCCTGACATGGCTTCCCTAGCTCTGGCCTTACTGTGGCATTTCTGGATGGAAGTTAGACCCACATATAAGGTCCCAGACCAGAAGCTTTCTAGCTCCTCAGGTAGATAGTGTGTGAGAGAGTGTGTCATTTCCTGGACAGTCTTCTCATTTACTGCTGCTAATTATCAAAGCCATTGCCAAGCCCCCCTTCCCCTGCCCAGTTCATCTGGGAAGAACTTATCCCCAACGGTCTAGCCTAACCAGACAAGGTAACACTGTAGGTGCTAATGCAAGCCCATGACTGTGGGTGTTCACACTCTTGCTAACTTTGCAGTGCATGAGGAAGGACCAGGTCTGAGTTACCTTCACTATACTCGTGATGCCCGACATTATCCCTTGTATAACACTCCCCTTCCTCTTCTTATTTGGACCCTCTCCATAGTCTCCACCTGCTCCTGTGTTGCTAATGTCCCTAGTGCATCACGCCACACCTCTCTCTCACTCTGTTGGCTGAAAGTAGCCACCAGACGCCAACTAAACATCTTCATCTCTGGGCTAAACATGCCTGCCTCCCCAGCATCCTTGCTGGCTCTAGGGATTTCTTCTCCTCTCTCCACTGGCTTCAATTATCACCTCTGCAGCGGGGTCCCCAGAGGATGGCTCCGTGTCTAGCTCCCTCTAGACATTGTCTTGTGGTGATGTTGCCAGTCCCCTGGGATGGATTATTAAGGGTGATCTGATGAGAACGGGTTGGGGACGTGACAGGAGGAAAGATACCCTGAGAAGAAAACTTCGGTAGATTGATGACAGATTCGTTTAGAAAGTAGGGAAGAAAGAACGGCTCCAGATGGACCTGCATTTGGGTCCACATCGGAGTCTGAGCCATCAGATGGAGAGCAGGAGAAGATGGTGCCTGGAAAAGGCCCAGGCCTCGTCTCAGCATGACGGAAGGCAGTGGTGGGAAAGCAGATGAGAGGCAGGGAAGCAGAAAGCATACTGCACTCAAGGGACTGACAGCATCCTCACAGAACAACATCTAGCAGCAGCTATAGGAGTCATCCTCTGGGGACCCCTCTACAAAGGTGATAACTGAGGACAGTGGAGACAGAGAGGAGATACCCGGAGTTGGGTGTGATGCTAGGGAGGTGGGCATGGGTCGCCTGGGGATGAAGATGCTCAGATGGTCTCTGACAGCCACTCTCAGTTACCAGAGGGGCTTGTCATGCAAGTGAAGGATGCAGCATGTTGCGGTAGGTCCACCAGCGTGACGAGGGATTGGAGAGAGCATCTGTCTGAGATATAGATGCTCATCGGCCCAGAAGGAAGAACCAGGACCCAAGATATACAGCCAAAGGGATACAGTTGGTGGCCCAGCAGCAAACGTTTTCTTCTAAATATAGGACAGAATAACAGAGACATGGAGTTGCTCTCACCAAGAATCTTCTACCCAGGAGAGAAGTGCCGATCCTAGTAAATCTGCATCCTGTGTGCTCCTCCACCAGCCACCCTGACTCTGGTTATCTATCACCCTCCACTAACAATCAGTAGCACAGGAAACAAGGAGGCCCAAAGCGGGCAATGCATGGATCTCCCTGGGCAGGAATATAGAAGAGGTCTCCTGGGTGGACAGGGGCGAGTAGAGATGGGACCTTGAGGGATCAGGTTGGGGAGATGGGGGGGGAGAGTACTGAAAGGGATGGCTGGAAAGGGGGACGCTTTTCAGAGTCAGGTCGAAATCTGACGCAAGGGAAACTCCCACGAGTCTACAAGGATGACGCCCCCCCACCCCCCAGCTAAGACTCCTAGAAATAGTGACTATGTAGCCTTAACCGGCCATCTCCTGCAATCAGATTAGACACTACTCCAATTGTCATCAGAGAGCCTTCATCCAGTAACTGATGGAAACGCATACAGAGAACCACAGCCAAACATTACACCAAACTCGAGGACTCCTGATGAAGAGAGGGAGGGAGGGAGGGAGGGAGGGAGGGAGGGAGGGAGGGAGGGAGGGAGGAAGGATTGTAGGAGCTACAGTGTTCAATAGATGTCACAAGCAAACCCACAAAAACAACTAAACTGGTTCATGGGAACACAGAGGTCTGAACCATTAACCAGGGAGCCTGTGTGGGACTGACCTAGGCACTCTACATATATGTGACTGGTGTAGCTTGGTCTATTTGTGGACTCCTAACAATGGGAGCAGGGCTGTCCCTAACACTTTGGCTGGTCCTTGGAAACCTGTTCCTCATACTGGGCTGTTTTGCCCAGCCTTAATACAAGGGGCGGTGCTTAGTCTTATGGCAACTTTATATCCCTATGGGAGGCCTGCCCCTTTCTGAACAGAAACAGTAGAGGAGTGGATGGAGGGGGCATAGAGAGAAGGGGGAAAGATAGGAGGAGAGGAGGGAGGGGAAACTTTGGTCAGGATGTAAAATAACTAAATAAATGAAAGAAAAAAAAACAATCAGTAACAGCTTGTCACCAACTGTCATTTCCTTCTTTGTGTATTGGTCCATAATCTCTCTCTCCTTCCCCTATCCCTGTATTCCTATCTATTGCCATGAAAACAGCAGGGACACATGTGGTAGTCCTAATTCCCACGTGATGACTGACATTCAGATGCTCACAGTGTCTGGAGCAAGAATCCCGGAGAAGCTACCTGGGTCTCACAGGCCTCTCTGGAGATTCGGACTGGGGCCACTGTGCTCCCAACATGCCAGGTGCTTCATTGGAGCAAGGGAGAGTCAAAGGAAGCCATCAGGAGGGGAAGATATACCCTCATGTCACCTCCTCAGGAGAGGCACCCCTCACTCTGTGCCTAGTGAGTCACGAGAGCAGAGAGTTACATGAGGTTGTGGTCCTAATACGCCTACATGGTTCTCCACAAGCCGTGCCACAGCATCTGAACACTCTTTACCCAGCATCCCCAAGTTCAAGCTCTTCTGTGGCTCTTTCAAGCCCTGCAAACAGGGCTGCTGTGAGTTCATGGTGTCTCCCTCTCTTTCCCACTCTGGGGCCTGCTGCAGTAGATGTCTGATACACATATTTAAGGAAAACAGGTAAGCTATAAGATCCTTGTATTGTATCCTAAAATTTGTGTTTGGCCTCTTTACTTTATTTCTATTTTTAACTGAGAAATAATCAATATGCTTCTGGGGTAAATGCCATGTTTTAATGCATGCACATATCATGGGATTATTAAATCAAGATAATTAACTTATCCATTACCTCACAGCCTCAACACTTTTGGGGCAGTGAAAACATTTCAAATCCTCCTTATCATTTAAAGACATTCTATTTTTGTTTTTAAGTATCTGTATGTGTGGATGGCTGTGTGTGAGTACATGCAGGTGAGCGTGGTGCCCACAGAGGCCAGAAGAAGGGGTTGGGACCCCCAGAGCTGGAGTTCCAGGCAGTTGTGTGCCACCCTGTGTGAGTGCTGGGTACTGAACTACGATCATCTGTGAGAGTCGTAAATACTCCAAACAGCCGAGCCGTTTATCTCTGCAGCCTGCTTCTTAGAGAGGCTGTGAAGCACATAGGTTATCACAGGCTTGCTGAACGAATGTCCTTCAGTCAATGCTGAGGTAATATCTAAGCATCTGGGTGGCTCAGTGACTCTGTGAGTACCCCCAAAACATGAGCATTTGAGCAACTTACCCTCGATCCCATTTCCCAATCGTATGTCCAGGGCCATTTTGGAGAAGCTCGAATATCTCCGGAATCCCCCTGGAAGGTCTGTCTATACAGGAGAGAATGCTGCCCCTGGAGAAAGAGATAGGAAGTAGACCTTTATCTTCTCCTAGGCTGTGTGGCAGGGGCTCCAGAGAGCACAAAATTTAAATTTGCATAATCGTTTCCCCTTGACTGGCTCCCCTTACCCTGCTAAGGCTGATGTCCTGGAAATGCATTTCCTACTGACAAGAACATTGTCAGCGTCGATCAGATCTGTGCACTGTAGCATGCTGATTGGCAGGCCTATTAAAAAACAAAGAGCGCTCAAAATGAGCAAAATTGGGGACCAAAAAGAGGAAGCTAGAAGAACACATATTCCTCCCACCCCACCCCAGGCTTTTAAATGTGAAGCAGAGCCCCTGGATAAATTATATGGGACAGATAAACAACTTGATCTGTGTTTATTAGAGGAACAGCAAGTGACTCGGGCGTTCAGGGATAAGCTCACTGAGATCACTGTATTTATTTCACCCTAAAACACCTGACTGGTTTCTTCTAAGCCTGATAAACTCATTATGTTAAGTTTCAGCCTCCATAGAATGAAGGTTTTTCTATATGTTAATTTATTTTAGTAAATAATGATTCTGTTTGGGTGAGGGAATACATGTCTCTATAATTTAATAATTGGGAGGCTATTAGCATGTGATTAATAGGAGTCGTAAATGAACACTGATAGTTCAAAATTACTTTTTTCACTCTGAATCAGTGTCATAAAGAGGATTGGGGGGGTGCAGCGAGGTTCCTCTCTCCATCTCCCACCCCTGGACTAGAACATATCCTTTCTTTCCAGTATGAGAGTGGACGCGGACAGCTGGAGTGCTTCTCTTCAGAGATGTGTGTGTAGTGGGTGGGTGTCTGTGTGTGCACATGTGCACGTGTGTGTGGTGCTAAGACACAGGAGAACTAAGGAGAAACACAGAGTGACCAGTGCTGGGCCAGGGATTCTCCCCCAAAGCCCATCAGACCTTGTCTCCACAATGTGGACCTCGACCTCCTCCGCCCACAGCAGCTAGAATGGCTCTGAGGAGGAGATGGTGAGTGGTAAACACGCATGCGCCTTGGGTGGGGGATGTCAGTGCCTCTGTAATAGAGAGCAGTACAGGCAGCCCTCTAGAGACTGAAAAATAAGCTGGTCACGTGACTCTGGTACCCAACCACTGTACAGCCGAAGGAATTGGAAGCGGCGTGTAGGAGACACCTACACCCCCATGCTCGCCCCAGCGCTAGTCATAGCAGCCACGGTATGAAATCCAGTGAGTAAAACGCCGTGAGGACCTGAGTTTGGATTCCCAACACCCGCTTAAAGGCCCTCATCTGAGATCCCAGAGCTGTGGCAGGGTGGGGACGCACGGAGACAATGAGCAAAATGGAGGGGCAAAGGTTTATTTGGCTAACACTTCCAGGTCACAGTCCTTCAGTGAGGGAAGGCAGGGCAGGAACCAGCAGGAAGGGAAGCAGAAACCACAGAAGAACCTGCTTCTGGGCTCTCATGTTTGGCTCAGCCTGCTTTCTTAGATACCCCAAAAGCACCCGTCCAGGGATGGCCCCTCCCTCATCAATCGGCAGTCGCGAAAATGCCTCGGGGAGCCCCCTGGTCTGCTGAGAAACAAGAGCACCGCATCACGATACTAAGAGCGACAGTGATGGCTGTACCAGCAGCAGGCAGACAGAGCCTCCACGTGCGCACTAGGGATGACTCCCTGCAGGAGGTATCTTCATGGGGACTCTCCCTGCAGTCAGTCTTTTCTGTTTACTAGTAGATGCATTTACTTCTGCACTTGGATTTGGTTGCCCCCACACACAGACACGCTATTATTAACCATGTCTGCTTCGCTGCTAAACTCAACAGAGAAACAGAGCACAAAGGCAGCAGTAATTCCCCAGGCAGACCCAGGCCCTGAAACGGGCTCCAGCGACAGCACAGACCTGGGGATGCCATTCTTACTGAACTGGTCGTGACACGAGTCCATGAGATTCATTTCAGACTCTGAAAGGATAGGACCAGGGTCCTCTACAGCCAAATAGCCAAGATCGGGGGGAAAACAGAAACGGAAGTCTCAATATCGCACCTGTGACTGCCTGGGAAAGGAGATGGGGCCTTGAATCTCCATGTGTCTAATAGCCAAGAGTCATGCTGCAAGAAAGAGGCCACAGGGAGCTTGCTGTTCTCAGGATGGAAGAGCCAGGGAGGAGTGTTGTATGAGATTTTGTGTGTGCTCGGACAAATAAAGCTTGCCTGGAGATCAGAGAGCCAAACTAACACTAGTTAACCATAGAAGCCAAGCATTGGTGTCACACACACACACACACACACACACACACACACACACACACACCCCTATAATCCCACCCCAGCACTTGGGAGGAAGAAGCAGGAAGATATGGAGTTCAAAGTCACTCTGGGATACATGAGAAACAGAACCCCATGGTGGTGGCTTACACCTTTGATCCCAGCACTTGGGATCTCATGCCTTTGATCCCAGGATTTGGGAGGTACATACCTTTAATCCCAGCATCAGGGAGGTGGAGACAGAATCTAAGGACCATTCAGTCTGAGGATTCATAGAGACCGGAGTCCCTATTTGGTCTGAGATTTAGTAGTGGTAAGAGGTTTCTGGTGGCTGGCTGCTCTGGCTGCTTTGCTTCACTGATCTTTGAACTTCTACCCTAATATCTGACTCCAGGGTCTTATTGATTAAGACTTATTAGACTCGTGCTTCAGAGGGGTTTTAGATCTTTTTGTCCATTCGTGCCTGGGTGGCAGGCAGCACACTCACCAGCCAGTTGCCCAGGTGGCTGTGAATAAAAGAATTCAGATTTGCACAACCTTGCCAAGAGTATAACCCTCCTACAGAAGATTCGTTTACTATGGCTTCGGAAAAAGACAGAAAGAAGAGTAGGCCAACATGGACTCTGTCCACACTCTCAGGCCAGAGCAGCCTCCTCTGGAAACATGATGGAAGTGACTCAGTCAGTTGCTTCATGAGAACGGAGAGGTGACAGTCAGAAGAGGCAGCGCATAGCCGAGCCTAGCGGTGCACACCTGCAATCTCATCTACTTGAGAGGGTCAGGAAGGAGGATAGCAATTCAGTGCCCATTTGGGCTACAGAGTGTGTTCAAGAGCAGCCTGGGAAACTCAGCAAAGCCCTGCCTCAAAAAAAGGAAGTAAAAATAATGGGGAGCGAAGCAGAGAAGATACACTCAATGGTGGAGCATGTGTGGGCACCCCCCCAAAAACTTGGCTCAAAGGTAGTACTTTAAAAAAAAATGAAAAGTGGTGAGTAAAATGTTGCAATGTAGGAATGTCCACTGTGTACACTGTTGCACTGTCTGCGCCCTAGCACTGTGGGAGCCACAGCAGCACATCGAGATGAAGCCAATTGCTCCTACAAAGTAAGTTCCGTTCCCCACAATGATCGTAGACTTCCAGCAGAGGTGGAGAACCCAAAGCAAGCTCCTCCTACCCCATGGGAAGAACACTATCTGTCCAAAAGGTCATTCTCTCAGAAGCCCCAGGATCTCAGAAAAATGCCCTTGGTCTCCAAGCTGCTGTTTCCCTCTCTATACTGTGGGGACATTGCAGTTGTCCTTTAAGTCATTGCTGCATGTATAGTTTAAAATTTTCTTGGGTGTGAATCTTGCTGGCACTTAGTAACCATGGGATGCTGCAGAATACTTAGAAGGCCTGTAAAAGATGTGAGAATATAGTGGAGAATGCCACAGTTGCTTCTAGCTTGTGGTTGCTGTCTTTTTTTTTTTTTTTCAAGACAGGGTCTCTCTGTGTAGCCCTGGCTGTCCTGAAACTCGCTCTGTAGGTCAGGTTGGCCTCGAACCCACAGCAATCTGCCTGCCTCTGCCTCCCAAGTGCTGGAATTAAAGGCGTACACCAGCACTGCCCAGCTATTGCTTCTAATTTGAACAGGTAAAGATGAGGTCCCAAGAGTCCAACAAACCGCAAACAGCACTAGAACTCCTATCTGCTCTTCTGAGTTTTGCCTGCTAAGCCATACTCCCCATGGAGAAGAGCACTGAGCAACCAGAACAGCAGCCATTGGGCTGTCGTGGAGATGCTGGGAAGACGCACAAAGCCAGTACACTCTGCCAAGCTTTGTTCTCAGTTTTCTTCATCTACCGACATGTTTTACCCACGTGGCAAGTGTTTGAGACAAGGAAATGAGGTTGCTGTCCCGATCTCTACAAAGGAGGACGCTGAGGTTATGAAAGCTGCCCGAGCCCACACATCCAGTGAGCAGTTGCTGTGTCCTGATGGGAAATGTCTGGTTGGGAATTGTGCTCTAACTTTTCTGAGTCAACGGCTCAGGCCCCAGGGAAGAGGTGTAGAGGAACCTTGGCTTTTGCTTACACATACCCGTGGTTTCCGTTGGTTTGAAGCAAACCCTGTGATCTATTCTGTCATCCAATAGCATTTTGGTTTTTTCTTTTTCTTTGAAAGTGTCACCAAATTTTGTCCTGGAAACAAGAAGACACATTGTGCTAATTACCTTTCTGCTGTTATGATGAAACACCAGAGCCGAAGCAACTTACAGAGGGAAGGTTTTCTTTAGCTCACTGTCCTAGGAGGTGTGAATGAATCGTGGTGGGGCAGAGGCGTGGCAGCAAGCTGTAGGCACGGCAGCAGGGGCAAGGAGCCAAGAGCTCACAGCTTCAACCATAGCATGAAGCCGAGAAAGCAAACTGGAAGTGGGGCAAGGATTTTTATAATCTTAACGTCTATCCCCACGATGTCCTGGGAATGTGGCATCTCCTAAGCACCTTCGAAGAGCATGTGTTCAATTGCCTGAGTTTAAGGGGAACATTCTCATTCAAACCAACACACGCATCCACCCTTACCTGGAGTCATGAAACACTTGACAGAGTGAGATAGCCCTTTTGTCTACGCAATTAGAAGGGACTCTTTCAAATTCTGATGGCTGACGCTGACAGGCGTGGAGTAGATCTAATGTGCTTATACAGTCATTCCCAGTGTACTTCTGTGGGGAAGCAATTGGCCCCACGTCGTCAGTTTTCTTTATCCCAGGTCCCTGTTTTCTATGAAGTCACCAACTGTAATTCAGAACCGCTGTTGAAGTGCAGGCTTAGGATCTTGTCATCTTCTCAGCCTCTGGTTATATTTTCACCTATCAGTCGATAACCAACCCTGTTGGATGTGTTTCTGTTCAAGACACCTTATTCCACGTACTTACTCATTAACATCGATTCTCCACCGACAGCCTCACAGTGCAGAGCTGAGCAGAACCTGTCAAACAGGTCGTCGCGTCGGTAAAGCCACCCTGCAGCTTGCTGCGCTTAAGAACACCGGAGAGCATGCAGCCTGCTGGGGAATGCTTCAAGCGGCAGAATCATGAGTGCGCACGCATGGAAAACATCCAAACAGCACCGCGCTAAGTCGCTCACACAAAAGGCACTTGTTTGTGACAAGGGACGCACAAAGGAAGCCGCTGCCTGGCTTCACTCACCCCACCCCCACCCCGGGAATGTTCCTGAAGAGTGGCTCAAGGTTTTCCCTGCTGTACACTGTCTAAAACTGATCAGCAAGCACAATGCACTTTGATTTATGGGTTACAAATTCACTCTAGCAAGTGAGTCAACGCCCAGATTCGGAAGCGATGGCAAACAAGGGTCTACTGCGTATGTGTAGGGCCCTCGACAGTCACTCACGTTGAAAAGACGGGGTTGGTTTCATAAGACGGAATGAATTCTGTTTTTGCTGGAAATGACACATCCAAGCCTGAGAGTCTCAGAGCCACTGTACATCTCACGCTCAGCACTGTGGGAAGGAGAGTTAAAGGCCCCATACTCAGACTTGGGTGGAAATCACCCCTGAGCCTCAGCTCCAGGACCCTGCCAGCCACTTGAGAGTAAGTACTACCAAATCCAAGCTATTCTCAAGCGTCTGCTGAGCCCTGGCTCTGGAGACAGCTGGGAAGATGGAGGCGCCTGTGTTCTGTGTCATCTCTGCCACTCTTTCCCCCTCTCTGACTAGCTCTGCCGTGCTGACCTCCTGGCTGCTCCCTGAAACACACAAGCGAGGATGATCCCATGTCGTCTGGGCATTCACACCTCCTGTTGGTTCCTTCCTCTCCGCCCCACCCCCACGCACACCTCCCTCTTCCCTGTTTTGGCTCCATAGCAGTTATGACTACCTGTTACAGTATCACTTTGTTCATCTATCATCTTCCCTGTATGAATGGGGGAGGGAGTTTTGTGTTGTTTCCCTTAACCCTAGTAGAAAACCTAGCACACAGTAGGCTCTCAATAATTATTGATCAATCAAATGAATGAAGCTTAAAAACTCAAAGTAATAAATGAGAACTGATTCTCCGCACAGCTCCTGTGCCCGGTGCTCTCACTTCAGTGAATTCTCAAAGCTCCTAACAGGTGGTACTGCCGAGCCCATTGCAGGTGAGGAGACCAGGGAACAGGGTGGTACACTGTGCAACTTAGGGCCAAGCACCTATAAGGAGATTGAACTTCAACCCGCCCACCCAGCCTTTTCTCGCTCGAAAGCCCTGAGCCCCGTTCTTTATCGCGGTAAACCTATAGAGCATTCTCTTTCTCTTCCTCTTCAGCCCTCTTCTCCTCCTCTTTCTTCTCCTCCTCTTCTGGCAATTGAGATTGGTGAAAGAAAAAATAAAGAAGAGGAACATTCCAGAATGAGATGCAAGCTCAGTTGTTACAACAACCTCCAGCAGGAGTCTGTACTGACTGTCCCAATCAAGTGGAAGCTACTCGGGGCACAGGCTTTGTGGCATAGCTCTACCCTAAATCTAAAGCAACAAACTGGCCTGGGTCATCTGGGATTGAAGCTGATGAGCCATGAGAAAAGTTTGGGAGAGCTTGAAATCTCTTTACCCGACTCTTACTGCTGTAGGAGATAGATCGGTCTCCTCTCTTCATTTTGAAGCAAGAAAATGTGCTTTTCCTCGGTCTAGAGTATGGCTTCCTAGGTACCTCATGGAATGACTCCTAGTCAGCTGTGGGGTTTTCTCCTATAGTGACCCCCCTCAAGCAGCCTATGAAATGACACCACCAGCCTGTTACCACCATGTTGCTCATCTCTAATAGAAACCGAAACTCTGTGTGTGTGTGTGTGTGTGCATGCTTGTGCGTGCACATAGGCTCACTCATATGCATGCACATGCGTGCATATCCACATGAGCATCGTCAGCAACTGCAGGGCCTCTCACATGCTAGGCAAGCTCTCTGCTGCTGAGCTGCATCCCAGGTAAGGATACTTCTGTTGGGTTTTACTTGCTGACTTTCTTCCCCCACTCATTGTGTCTCCTCTTCTAACATCTGGGACCACATTGACTTTCTGTAGGACTGGGTGGAAGATTGTGGGAGAAAACTGAGGAGTAACGGTGGGGGAGGGGAGGCAACTGGCCTGAGATCAGCACAGCAAAGGGCGCTTGCTGGATGCCAAACCCATTCAGCCCCTCAGCAGATGTGGTGGGCACCACTACCCCTACTCAGTCGCCGAGCTGGTGGCTGGGTAGATGGAGCGAGCTCCTCCCCACCTGTGGGTCCCAGGGCTCAACTGCAGACACACTTGGTCCCCTTTCCTGCCTTCCAGCCCTTTCTTGGCACCTGCACACTTTCCCACACAAACACTCTCACGCGGCTGTGCTGCCCTGTGAGCGGGATGACACCTGCTTCTATGGTTGCCAGGGAGATGCAGAGGAGCGGGTCATGGAAGGGACCGATGGGCATGCTGGGTTATGCAGAGAAATCAACCCGCTGCTATGAAAGGGAGCAATGGGCACGCTGGGTTATGCTGTGCAGAGAATTCGACCTGGGGATCGTCTGAAACCAGAAGGGATCTGTGTCTTTTGCTTTGTTTTTTTTTTTTTTTTTTTTCTCTTGCCTATTTCCTCCAGTTCTGGTAACCCTGAGTTTAAGGTAAGAAAACTGGGCCGCTGAGAACAACAAACAAACAAAACCCAAATCTGCCCCCAAAGCACAATCAGAGAGGGAGACTCCCAAAACATAACCAGAGGGTGTGGACAAGTCAGCTGTCAAGCAATGCAGTTAAAGCTTGTGTGTCTGTACACCTGTCCCTTGCTGTTCTATTCTTTACTCAAAGGCCCCATGCTGCTGCGCCTAAGCCAATCCCACCACGGTGACTAGTACCACACCCTGAACACCCTCTGATGCTGAAGTGTCCCCTGGCCTCCAGCAACAGAGGACTTTCCACATATTTAGTCGCTTTAGCACTTGTTTATAAAAATACTAATTTGCAAGGCTAGAGCCATGGCTCAGTGCTTGAGAGCGCTGGCTGCCCTTTCAGAGGGCCCGGGTGTGATTCCCAGCTCCCACATGGTGGCTCACAACAGTGTAACTCCAGTTCCAGGGTGTCCGTTTTCTACCATCTGTGGCCACCAGACGCACATATGGTGCATAGACATACATGCAGGCAGGCAAACACCCAGGCAAAATAAAGTGCTGAAGTGCACTTTTTTCCCCTAATGTCGACAAGTATATATATAATTAAAGCCATCTGGAGGAGTTCTGCACTGAGCGATATCTAACATCTTTGTGTATATCCTTCCAGATCTTTCCCTGACAGCATTAGCTCTTCACAAGCATTTGCTAATACCATTGACTGGAGGTGCTAACGTATTTAGGAGGCTAATTTCCTTGGCCATGCCTTTCACTTACCGGGAAGCTGCAACACAACAAGATTAAATGTGACCACTTTTTAGAAAAGCATTGGAACAATTAATGGCAAATAAATGGAATTAAAGTCAAATTGAATGCAGCCTTTCAATATGTCTTAGAATTTGATTTTAAGCCCAGTAATGGATATGAAATGAAAGCTTTGGCCTGCGTACTCTTGAGCCTCCTGGAACCCTGGGTGCCACCTACTGGCCACAGCGTGCAATGACATGCCATGTTCTCATTCCAGTCTGCCCCTTCTCTCCCCCGCCCCCCACCACCAATGGATTTGTATATTCTCCCCGGAGCTTTCCAAACCCTCCTGTTTCCCCTGCATTTCACAGTTCCTCAAACACAGGAGTGCATTAATAACGGTTATCTGAATGAAAACAAAGTGTGTATATATATGGATGAGTGGATGGATGGATGGATGGACGGACGGACAGACACCATTGTTCCTCAGGAAAAATAAGGGACAAATTCTTGCCCTCCTTGTTTTACGGTTTTCCAGGATGAATGAGTATTTACCACTGGTAGAGACCTTATGTTATGATATAATATTATGGCGAACAATGTGCGCATGTACCAGAGTCAAAAATGGCCAGGACAAGCAGGAGGCTACCCAGAGGTCTATGCTAAACGTAAGAAACACAGACAAATGTGCAGACTTCCCAGCCATGTTTTCAGCAGGCACCTGGGAAGAGACGGGTCCTCTGCTCTTCCTCACTTCAGCCCAGCTGGGCTCGCTCAGAAGGAAAGCGATGTGCAGTTCTAAAAAGACAAAGTCACTGTACTCCGGGATGTGAGCTGGCCCATCACGTACCCCACCCCCGAGTTAGGAAAAGTATTCTTTGAACCATGACTGTCAGCCAGGCTAATGGTGAGGTGCCCATCTGAGCGTGTCCACTGTTGACGCGCCTGACAAGTGTCACGCCAGCTTCGCTTTAGACGCTGCCAGCAGGAGATGTGGGCTGCACAAAGGCGGCAAGGCTGCACTAGAGGAGTGCTGACAGGGGGCAGAAGGCTGGGTTCACTGCCCGGGTGATCTTGGACAAGTCAACTTGCCCTTGGCCATACACAAACCATTTCACGAAGACGCTGTGACAAGAAAATGACCATGAAAATCCTTTGTGAAATAAAGCTTGGGATTCAGGATAAGATATAGCTACCAGTTCCCCAAGCAGACATCATGCTGGAGTGTGACCTGAGCCCCACGCAACGGCAACAGGGAGGTCGCTTCATGGGCAAGCATCTGCTTTCTTATGGGATCCAGCCCTGTCCTGTAGCTGTGTGGAGAATTCAACCATGGCCCACTATGGCCTTCCCCGTGTGCTTTTTGAGCAGGCTTACCCCCTTCATGTTTTATTTGCTCTTTGGTTTGTGTTTAGCTTAATTGTAGACTTTAGGTTACATTTCCACTAGATTTTATTTTGTTTTCCATCTATATATTTTTTCGTTTTGTTTTTGGATGAAGCAGTTTTATTCTGTAACACTGTAGACCAGGCTGACCTTGAACTTTTGTCCAACTGCCTCTGTCTCCCTGGTGTTAGAATAAACACCCAGCTATCAGAGCATCGAAAGCTTCTTTGTCCATCCATGTATTGTCTTACCCTGCAGACGTGGTGAGGTACAAGCAACTCAACAGCATCCAACTCACCGAGGATGTATTTCCCTATCCTAAGTTACCACCCCCTGGCCGAGATGCTGTGTGAGAAGTCAGGAGATTCCAGTGGTGTGCCTATCTGACAGGATGGTGAGGACCTTGACGCTCTGACTGCGAATATGAGAGCAGGCTGCACAAAACAGGCGCACAGGCTTTCCAGCTCAGGAGACGTGGCAGAGGCGGAAATCAAGCTTTGCAATCTTGTATATGTGTGCACACGATGTGTGTGCATGCAACTACGTGTGCATAGGGGCCAGAGGCTCCTTGATTATTGTTTCTCAGAGGTGGTCCACCTTGTCTTTCTAAGCCAGTGGCTCTCTTTGGCATGGAATTTGTCAGGTAGGCTATGCTGGCTGCTCAGCCAGCCCTATGGATCTGTCCATCTCCACCCACCCAACACTGGGATAGGAAATGTTTGCTATCATGCCTGACTTTTTTACAGGAGGTCTGCGGATCAAACTCTGGTCCTCGTGCCTGCAAGGTAAGTGCTTTACTGGTTGTCTTCCGTACCCTGCACCCTTTCTTTCTAAGTACACCACTAGACTGCATTTTCTGGACACAGTGGTTCTTAATGTTTCCCTTGCTGACCAGGTCTTTCTGGGCAGACAAAAAACTGTTGTAGTACGAGCGGTGAGACTGCATCCCCGGCACCCCACCGCCCGCATGGCTAGCTTATGCCCCAAAATAATTACACAGAAACTGTATTCTTTTAAACACTGCCTGGCCCATTAGTTTCAGCCTCTTGACCCATTTTTTTCTTTTTTATTTATTTATTTATTAAAGATTTCTGTCTCTTCCCCACCACCGCTTCCCCTTTCCCTCCCCCTCCCCCAAACAAGTCCCCCTCCCCCCCAAGCTCCAAGAGCCATCAGGGTTCCCTGCCCTGTGGGAAGTCCAAGGACCACCCACCTCCATCCAGGTCTAGTAAGGTGAGCATCCAAACTGCCTAGGCTCCCACAAAACCAATAGGTACAGTAGGATCAAAAACCCATTGCCAATGTTCTTGAGGTCTCAGTAGTCCTCATTGTCCACTATGTTCAGTGAGACCGTTTTTATCCCAGGCTTTTTCAGACCCAGGCCAGCTGGCCTTGGTGAGTTCCCGATAGAACATCCCCCTTAACCCATTTCTAATAATCTATGTAGCACCACAAGGTACGCTTACCAGGAAAGATCTTAACCTGCATCTGTCTGGAGTGGAAGAACCATGGCGACTCCCTGACTCAGCTTCTTTCTCCCAGCACTCTATTCTGTTTACTCCGCCTACCTAATTTTCTGTCCTATGAGGGCCAAGGCAGTTTCTTTATTAGTTAACCAATGAAAGCAACAGATAAGATACAAGACCCACCTCCATCAAAAAACAAAAACAAAAACAAGTCCATAGCAGAGGGTGTCTCATATCTTCCCAGGCTCAAGAACTTCAGGAGCCAGCAGCTAGTTTGTTGATGTCATCAAAACAAAACAAAACTTTAATTAAAATATTACATCATTTTTACCTAACAATGCCCTTCCTGGATAGGGCATATGTTTGCCAAACAGGTCATGTCCCTACTATAGGCCAGGTTCTATAGCAGGCTTTATGGCATTTTCTTAAAATCTGAGTTGAGAATCTCTTCCCCAGGGAGTGGTGCCTTCTCTATCTGACCCTCCACTCTGACCCTTGTATCTCAGCCAAGATCGAGGTTGGAGCCTCTGCATCTCTCCACTCCTGGCTCAGTACTGGGCACTCCAAAGTCCTGACAAGGTGCTGAGTCCAAGAAGGAGTCAGGGAAAGCGTCGGCCGCTGGACTGTCCATTAGGTCACTGTGGTGACCCAAGCCTGGAGTTAAGAGGCATGGACCCCAACTCTGTAATTTTGGATAAACCCTTCTGAGCCTATTGCTAAAGGGTCCAATAAACAAGCAAACTGAGGAAGCCGCACCTTAGACTCACTTCAGCAGAATATTCTGATTCTTTCCTTGTGGACTGGCAAATCCTGAGGGCAGTTTCTTCTTTCTTCTAAACTACCTTCAGAGTAACAACAAAAACTCCCAGAGGCAGGCAGGAAGGAGAGAGAACACAGCCTGCCTCCCTACCAATGATACATCTGGTTGCGATGAAGAGGATGGAGAGCCTTAAACAGTTACTGAAGGATACAATTTCAGACCATCCTGGGACCCTCCTGGTCTGTCACCTGGTTTCTTTCAGACCCTGACTAGTTTTGTCCAGACTCAAGCTCCGCATTTATCGTCAGGCCCCGTTTGAATTATTCATGAGTTCCCACACTGGGGTAGTGCAAGTGCTCTTCTCTGCAGGCGTGTTCATCCTCCAGCTTCTTCCGGAACTGCTAACGAAGAGAGCCATTTGGAGAGGCAGGTCCCTTTGACATCCTTGTGTCCGTTTCTCCACAGTGCAGGAAGACAGTTCCTCCCTTATCTTTGACTCTGGAAGACCTCTAGATATGGGAGTGCAGATGCCTCCAACTGAGATTCTACATCGCACACAGCTCACAACCGACAGCAAACCACACAGACAGTTAAAAAAAAATGAAGGCTGCCATGTGATGATTAAGCTCAAAAGGAATTATGCAATTAGCAAAGGACGTTGATCATACAAGATGTGAGTCTAATTGCAGTGCAGGCAAATGCTTGCTAAATTAGATAAAGACGGGGTTGCAGTCACTCCGGCGCGCAGATTGAGTTGTAAAGTTAAGGAAAATATAAAAGTTAATTATAAGACAGGAGCGATAAGCACAGGGTACCCACATGCACGGGGCAGATTAGGATTATTAACCAAGTAATCGTCTCACGCCAAAGTTGGAGAATTAGAGAAGTCCCAAGCCCGCAGTCTGACGAGTGCATAATGAAGATAGCACATTTTCTAGGACGTGGAAAACATGCTTCCTTTTCACACAGCACCTGCCACCCAGGAGCGTCCGCACTTGCAAGCTGCCTATATTGGCTCACCAATTTGCTCACAGATAAAGCGCATCTCTCGCTGCTCAGCACACTTGCTTTCTTCCCTTCTTACCCAAGTTCAGTTCTGCAGACATTCTGTGGTGGTCCTTACTCCCACTCTGCACACGTCTTTGATCTTGTCCATTTGTTACAATGTCCCAATTTGCCAAACGCTTGTTGGTTACCGAGTCTGTGAAGTAGCTGTTCTGAGTGCACGCCTATCAACCTGCCAGGCCCCTCCATGCAGAGGCAAAGAGCCCCAGGAAGGGTCAGGTGAGATGTTTAATCTTCACAGTCAACTTCACTAGGTTTGGAAGCATCTAGAAGACACACCCCTGGGTGTGGTTTGTGACGGGAAAACTCACTCTGACTGTGGGCAGCACAGTCACAGACTGACGGCCTATGGAGAAGGAGAGAAAGCCAGCATTCCTCCTCTCTGCTCCCTAACTACACACAGTATGTGACTAGCTGCTCATGTCCCCTGCCATTCCTGCCTTGGACTATCCCCCCAAACTGTGAGCCAAAATAATGCCTTCCTCCCTTCAATTTTCTCTAGTCAAGCGTTTGGTTCCAGTAATGAGAAAAGTAACAGAAGTGGCCACAGGGATGCTAAGACCTGGACTGGAATCCCAAACCAATCACTAGCCCTTTATCTGCCACAGAGACACAGGGTCACCTACTTGTCAAGTGTAGTTGACAAGGTGGTTGCAAGGCTTACAGGAGTGACACCTTCTGCTAGGACTAAGGAACTGCCAGCCACAGTAAACACTCGCCGTATTGTGATTGTTCCTCACTACTGTGTTTTCTCCAGTAATTAGTTCAACCACTTCAAAAGGGCCCACCAGGTTCATTGCACTATACCAGTGATCAAACAGGTACACACGCACTGCGGCACATGTGCGTGTGCACACACATACACAGAAACCTGAAGTACACAAAATCTGGGGAACACATATACACTGGGACACATACATACAGACTGGTATGCACACACACACACACACACACACACCGGTGCACACGCAAGTGTGTGCACTCATACACACAAACCTGAAATACACAAAAACTGGGCAACATATATACACTGGAACACACAAACAGGACACACACTCTGGGACAATTGCACACAGACTGGGACACACACTTCATATTCACTTTGAGACAAAGTAACTGGCATGCATAAATTCTGTAATGTATGCATAAACTCTGGCATACAAATCATTGCACTTGTTGTTGGAAGCGGTCGCCGCACACTGCTCTCTAAAGCCAATGCCGACTCTCGCTTGCTGAGCTCCAGCTGAAGAAGAAAGGGGGTCAGTAAGGAGATGCCCATACCAGGGCTCAAACAAAGCAGACTGCCTGCAAATCCACCCTTGGTAAAGCACCCAGGAAACAACTGGCTACAAAAGCCGCTCACAAGAGTGCGCCCTCTCCTGGAGGCGTGAAGAAACCTCATCGTTACAGGCCTGGCGCTGTGGCACTCCGTGAAATCAAACGCTATCGGAAATCTACTGAACTTGTGATTCACAAGCTCCCCTTCCAGCGTCTGGTGTGAGAAATTGCTCAGGATTTCAAAACAGATCTACGCTTCCAGAGTGCAGCTATTGGTTTTGCAGGAGGCAAGTGAGGCCTATCGGACTGACCTTTTTGAAGATACCAACCTGTGTGCTATCCATGCCAAACGTTAACAATTATGCCAAAAGATACCCAGCTATCACGCCGCATGCGTGGAGAACCGGCTTAAGAATCGACCATGAGGGGAAACATTTCATTCTCAAAAAATTCTTTTTTCCTCTTCTTGTTATCAGTGGTTTCAGAGATTTTTTTTTTTTTCCAGTGGGGTCAGAAGGTACCTAAGTATATGGTTGAGAGTGAAAAAGTAGGGGGCAGAAATCAGATGTTGAAACTTTTTTCCATTTTCATTTGTGTGTGAATTTTTAATATAAATGCAATAAGTAAAGCCTCAAAGCAAGCAAAATGTTTCCGTGAACACATTTCAACAGTTCAACACTATAGCAATTATAAACAAACCTGTTACAATTTTGGACAATGCCAGCATTTGGAATTTTTTAAAAAAATAAGTAGATTTCTTATTGATGGCAACTAAATGGTGACTGTAGCATTTCTTTCACACAGAAGATTCCATCGGGTCACTATACTCTTCTGAGTTGTCCTTCATGCAAGTACATGCTTTTAATGTTGCCCTGTGCTGTTCCTGTAAGTTTGCTATTAAAATACATTAAACTAAAAAAAGCAATAATAATTACACCGAAGCAGTTTGTGAGGTGCACTGCTTCAATACTATAAAATGGTGGAGGAAGATAATTCCAGGAAACGCAGCAAGAGGAAGCTTCTCTACAGCAGTGGTTCTCAGCCTTCCTAAGGCAGCAACCCTTAAAACAGTTCCTCATGCTGTGGTCACCCCAACCGTAAGACTATTTTCTTTGCTGCTGTAGAATTGCAATTTTACTGCTGTTATGAATTGTAATGCAAATACCAGATATGCAGGAGGGCTGATATGCGGCCCCTGTGAAAGTGTCAGTCAACCACCAAAGGGGTCATGATCCGCAGGCTGAGAATCGTTGCTCTAAAGCCTGGCTGGGAGATTCCAAACAGAGAAGGAAGTAGGGTAGGCGGGCGTGTGACACCTTTTAGGAAAGGATACTTCATAAGCAAAGATTGCAAAGTTAAACAACAACAACAAAACCAAGACAACTTTAGACACAGGGATGGGCAAGCCTGGAAAAGAGCTCAGAGGACACAAGGACTGGCAAGGGAGAGTCCATGTCAAGACCTCATCCGATGCAGTGTGCCTGACCACACACACAGTGTTGGAGGAAGATGGATCTGGCCAGGGTGGGCAGACAGGCTGCTGTCCTTTCCAAAAGTGTGCTGGTGAGGGATAAGAATGAAGACAGGATACGGGGACCCAGAGACAAGCGGATGTGACTCAGTAGCCAGATGGCTGTACAGAGCAAGAAAGACAGCCCAGCATAGTGTTGTGTACCTATAAGTCCAATATTCAGGAATCTAAGGAAGGAGGGCTGCTGTGAGTTTGAGGCCAGGCTGAGCTACACAGAAGAAAACCACTGGACCTACAAGAAATTCTGCAGACACTCCCTGGGAGGAGGAAGCAGCAGTAAGGTCCTGTCTTTAAAAGGAGAAACAAAAAAGAGAGATGACTACGTGGTTTTGAACTTAGCTCTCTTTTCTTCCTAGAGGAGGAGGTGGCTAGCTGCTCCCTCCCAGTTTCTAACCCGCCTCTAGCGCTTCCGTTGCTTCTGCAACATGGGGATTGAACCTCCACCTTCTTCGGAACACATGAGCCCAAAGGAGCGAGCCCCCTGGTGCTGGTGGGACCTGCCTGCGGCAGTGCCTGTCACAAGGGAGACTGCTCAGGAAACAGAAGAGAAAGGCTTAAAAACGCAGAATACCAAAAAGTCTAACAGCTAAAGCTGCCCTGCTCACGTCCCTTCATGTCTTGATGACTCAGGAGCCTTTCCCGGATCCCGCCACCCCTCAGCACTGTCATCCTGCTTAAGCCTTATGGAAGCGTTTCCTCAGGTCAGAGCGAAATAAACCAGACGACTGTGTGGACCTGCAGGCAGAGCCTGGGGAGGTGGCAGCCACCCCTGTGGAATGAATGAATTTGCGAATCTGGGGAGGGTCCTCCCCCTCCCTCCGGCAGAGCTTCCTCCCACAAGCCTTCTGCGATCTCTTATGACCTAGTGTGTGTGTGTGCAGTGACAGTCCTGGGGTCTGCGAACCAGTCATCCGGTGACTGCGGACTTCAAAGGCCTGTTGACACAGCTGCACACCAGGGACAGCCTGACAGGTGGCTGCTGCCACTCCCTTCAAGCCCACCCAAGGGGACCAGGGCTCTGCCCCAGCTCAAAGCACTCTGGTTTAGTCACCGGGAATGCCATGCCAGTGACCTACCTCACAGGACACTGGAATTTGTAGAGAGAAGAATCTCAACCAGATCCTTTTTTATTTCCTTCCTCATTGGAGAAGTCAGTTCCCAGCTGATGTCTCACTGCAGGCAATTATACCCACTTGAGCTAAACAGCTGCCATTTAAAATAAAAATGTCCTGACACCAGTGGGCGTGCCAGACTGCCTCAACCCTGCACAAAGGAGCACGAACATCCAAGGAAAGCGCTGAGAGAGATGGGCCTCCTCAGGAAAGGGCACAACAATTGGTTGCCTGCCAAATGGTCAGCCCTGAAACACGCATACAAGTAACATTAGATGTACTCACTCATCAGGCTATACTTGGGAATATATAGGTATATAATATAGGTATATACAAATACCAGTATGCATGTAGCAACAAGTGGTAGAAAAGAGAGCATTAATTTGAAGGACATCAAGGAGTAGCGATATGGGAAGGCTTGGAGAGAAGATATAAAACGATAATCTCAAAAATAAGCCAACAAGAAATGTCATGAACGCTCTGAGTCAGTTGTCTAAGGGCCAGAAAGCTGTCCACCTACAAAAGAAGGGATGGGCCCCGGTCGTTAGGCTTCAAAGCCTAGCGGGTTCTGGTTTCCAAGGGAGCCTGACACCAGCGCAGAACTGAACAGGGTCGAGATTTAAGTCATCAGGCCTCCTGATGTCACAGGGAGACAAGCTCAGCTCGAAGGGATCTAAGATCACGCGAATGGTAGCTTTCTGGATGGAACTAATGAGTTAGGAAGGAGCTTGATCAGATGGCTAAGGTCATTTCCTTACCATCAAATGGCAACTAAGACTTCCATACGGTGGTTCCCCCACGTGCCAGCTTGGTTCCCACACTACCAATGAAGCCCCTTTCACCGAGGAGGGGGCTGAGTTGCAGAGTGATGGGATACTTCCTGATAGAGAGAAGGAAGGGTCAGAGCGGGAGCTCTCTGGATTCTAAGCCATTTGGCGAGTAGTCACCGACTCAGGCTCCCTGGCCAGGTTTGTGCCTCCAGCACTAAGTGGGAGCAAGGGCAAAAAAAAACTCAGGGGGAGGATTCTGACCAGCATGCAGACGAGCCAGGCAAGTTACAATCACTAACTCTAGTCAGAACACATCATCTCCGAGTGTTACTCAGGGTCTCTTTCTCACGCAACTCTGGATACTATGTCCTTGAGACAGTGGACAAAACAGGGAGGTGGGGAAGGGACAGAGGATGCAGAGGCAGTCGACCAGAAGAAACCATTTCTATCTGGCTACTAGGAAGTTCACTGTGGCGGTTAGAATGTGTGAAAATAAAAACAAGTCCAGATATGCATGTGTGCGGGTTGCTTTGGATTAGATCACGTATGGCAATATAGAGTAGCTTTCTTGGAGCACTTAGCATATGCTAAACACTGTACTGGTTTTCATGGAGGAACTCGCCTATTCCTCGCCAAGCCCCTTTTAGTGTATCTGTATGTAAGTGGGGGGGGGGGTTGCTGAGAAAGTGTTTGCTTAAGCCTACAAAGTTGAAATAACAATATGGGGTTTTAAAAGCAAAGTCTGTTTTACTCCAAATCCTAGGTACTGTTTTGTTTTCTAATCGTGTATGTGTGTGGGAGGGAATGGGGGGGGAAGGGGTGGGGGGAGGGAGTATTGCCCATGCTAGTGCCTGTGTCCTCAGAAGCAGAAGTATTTGAAACTCTGGAGTTGGAGCTGCTGGGATTTGAACCTAGATCCTCAAGAGCAGTATGTGCTCTTCACTGCTGAGCCATCACTCCAGACCCACTACCTCAAAGAGAGATGACTAGAAGGTGCTTGCTTTCCAAATGTTGAGTCCCCCTAAAGCAGCCATCCACAGTGGGACCCAGGTAGGGCCTGGCTAGCACACTGACCGTAAGCCAGCCCAGCAAACATCGTTCTCTGTCAATAAAATCATTTTGGTGCTGGTGGCTGAACCCACATACAGCCTCATGAACGCTAGGCAAGCACTCTGCCTGTGAGTTCTCTCCCAGTCCAGTAATGGTGGGGTGTATATTTCAACTAACATTAAAACGGTGATGGCTGATTCCAAAGACGGAATCTGTAATAAAGTGCAGCCTATTCCAAAAGCACACGGGGGAAACCCAGACGCAGTTCATCCCTCGCTGTGGCCGTGAGACCATCGTTTTACTCCAACGCTTTCCACACTGGGAGACATTTTGAGCTTTCCCTGGCCATTTTCAGCGGGAATGACCGTGACTGTTCTGTCTACACAAGTTAGAAAGATGCAGCTGTTTATGGTATGACAAAGGTATAGGATAAAGAGTAAAACTCAACCACAACAGACCTGAGCATTTTTGGGGCTGATCGTCAAATCAGATCTTCAAATTCATAACTAAAGGGTGTTCAGAAGGGCCTGGGCATGGGTTGCTAAAGCTCTTAGTGACTGCCCAAAACCTCATTTGGGAAAGGCATGCACATCAGAGCCTGCTCTCCTTCTGCAGCACCCTGCTCCAAGGCCAGAGAACATGCCAATATTCAACAGCCCCATTTATACCAAAGTCAGCAACCACTTCAGGAGGGGTAGGGGCAGAGCCACCTCCAGTGACTCAGAAGCCGCAAGTTTGAAGAACTCAAACAAGCGGTCCGTTTGTACAAAACAGTTTCACAAGTCTGGGAGGAGGCCATGAGTCAGTGGAGCTGGCCTTAGTGCTGGGATTCCAGGAGAGCCAGTTCATCCTGAACCTCACGCTGAACACAACCCCAGGTTCAGAGCAAGAGGCTGACATTCAGACACGCTTTAGTGAATGAGTGAGAAGCATCTGGCTAAGCTGTCTATGAGTGAGCGCATGCGCCCTCTATCAATCAGAGGAGGTCATGAGAGCCACTTCTCTCTTTTTATAGAGCGCTCAGTGTGTGTTCACATCTGGACTTATGCTGCAGGTAATGAGATAAAGAAAAAGAAAAAGAAAATCCCTCCCTCCTTGGTGGGATAACATTCTAAGGCAGAACCTTGACCAGCCAACACTCACCACGCCCTTTTCGTGGGCCTGGCTCCAGGCTAGATGCTGGGAAGTCCAAGGGAGAACAGAGTCGTCATCCTTGCTCCCTGGGAAGATGTAGTGGGGTCAGAGGGAGGAGTCCATGGCAGAAAGGCAAGTACAGGGTTAGGGATTCTCACTCATACAGGATGTGAGGCATCTGCCTGGAGGGGATCCACACAGATGTTCCGCCCCCACAGGCTTTGAGAAAAAGCAGCAAGGGCTCCTCAGGGAGGCTACAGGGTCCTGCTTTGGTTTAGACTTTTTTGGTGTGTGTGTGGTCAATCCCCGCCTCTAATCCCCAGAACCAGGACAGTGTCTGCAGTGTCCTGGAACAGGGAAAACTGTCCTTCCAACCTCCTGATAAGCACAAGAGGACATGACCTCGGCTCTCTAACAGTTTCAGATCCTCGGCACACTCATACAATGACAGAATTCAGACACCCGCTCTGGAAAGGGGCCCTTAGTATTTTATGTTGTTTCCTCGAGGTATTTTAAAAATGTAGGGGCAGTAATTGTTCGATACACAGCAGCAATGGCAGCTGCTGCCACTGAGTCCCTAGCCGCAGATCTGTGCCCAGGCCTCAGGAGCAGCTGCCCAGAGCAAGTCTAACAGGCAGGATTTCAGCCCTTCCTCGGGCAAGTTCTGACCAAGTCCTGTACCACAGCCCCAAGACCAGGGCTAGTGCCAGCTCTCCTAAGTCCCTTGCTCCTGGTCTCTGAAACACCATTTACTCACAGAATATCTTGTTCAAGGGACAGGGGAGGGCTGAGATCTGCTTGTGAACATCTGTGGTGATTTGTTTATTTTAATGTTCCCAACAGCTGGTTAGGGGCGGTCATACCAATTCACAGGAGTCTCCACACTGAGCCAGCTAGTCACAAAAGCACCTGGGAGGAGGGGGCTGTGAGAGTCAGAACTTAGGCCTCCATCCTATCCTGGTCATGCAGGAAGGACTTGGCTGCTCCTCTTATACCCTCTGACCGTCCAGAGGGACATGGCTTAGAGATTCCATAGGCTGCCTTTGAATCTCGGTACCTCGGAGGATGCCTCTCACCCCCCCCACCTCTGGTATCTTTTTTTCATAATACCTTATTTATCGTTGAATATGTTACACAACTCTCTCGGTTGTGTAATCCAGAAGGATGGCAGCAAAGTGGAAAAACTGGCCGCACTCAGCGAGATATGGGCTATTACGCAACGTGGATGACCAGACACAAAAGCACGAAAATCTTCTTGGATTATATAATCGATAACTAGAAAACATACTTGAAGAGAAAGTAAGAAACATTACTTCCAGCTTGTCCTCTGACTCTTTCTATTCGAGCAATAAGCATGAAGGCTTTCCGTAGTCCTCTTTCCTTTAGAGCCAGGCCTAGCTTCAAATTGACACACTGGACGTGTGCGCTTGACACTGAAGATTGAACCCTGGGGCCTGGAGCGTGTTAAGTCATCGCTCTGCCATGAGCTAAATCTCCAGATTCTCGCTTCCTTCTCAAAGTCTCATGACTGACGGGGTCGTCACGACTTCAAGACTTTCCTCATCCTGTTTCATGAGTTTGGTTTAACTGACACGGCAGCCATCATTAAACAAAAATTGCATTATCTTGCCTTTTCCTCCTGTGCTGAGGGAGGGCTTGAAATGGCTGGGACCCGGCCTCCAAGTCACTGACTTCTCTGTCCTGAGATTTTTCCGAGATAATGCACTGGGGTATATGAAGTGACAACAGGGAGACCTGAGTTTTGCTTCTGGCTCTAAATATAAATTGGACATCACTTAACCCTTCTGGGGCTCTAAACACTGACGGTGAGAGGTTTGAGAGGGAACCTGGCAGGCAGTGGCCTCGGTAGAAGCCCACACACTTCTTCTTGGTGATGTGTTTAAACTTCATCTTTGATCTAAAAAGGTGTAGCTGGGCTCAGTAAGATTTATTTGTCCTGTGAGCCTCCGGCCCTGCCTCCTAAACAGGGCTTTATTTTACATCCACATCCATGGCTACAGACAGCCAAGCCAGCCCGTTCTGCACAGCATCTGAGCTTTCAGGTCCAATCCTGGTCTTGGAGTTACTTGGGTGATCCCTGGCGCCCGCACTTCTGACAGTTACTAGAATTGAACAGAGGTCCGGGCTCGCCACCTAGACCTTGGCCCAGGGTGTATTTCCTGCGCACCTGGATCCCGCAGCGGTGTTACTACATCCCCACCCTAACCACTAAAGAAAAACACAGTATTTTGCTTGGAATCAGCAATGGGTGGTTTTCACTGATGGCTAAGCTCAGTGATGGAATTTAGGCAGAATGGTCCCGAGCTCCTCTGGAGCCTGAAGACACAAAATAAAAAGTGAGAAGAGCCCAAAACACAGTCTTAGATGGAAGCGGATTAGGCAACTTGCGGTTCCGGAGACCCCAGGAGTGATCAGAAAAGGGGAAACGTTGTAAGGCTAAGTCGGGCGCAAAAAGATTCGGGCTCGGAAAGGCAGCGCTGGGTCGCCGGGCTTCGGTTTCCACTTCTGCAAAATGAGGATTAAGGACGAGAGGGTCTCCTAACTTTGAAGTTCCCTAAACCTGTACGATACACCAGGCCGAAGCCCGGGGCTCGTAAAGGAAAAGCGGGAAAAGCGAGAGAAGAGCGAAGGAAGGGAAAGGAAGACGCGGGACGCTGGGGACAAGCTTGGCGCGTTTCCCGCGTTACTCCGCCTACTCCCACACCTGCGTGTTCAGAGATCCGCCAACGCCCCGCGCCCGTCAACTTCGGACACCGAAGCTCCTTCTTTCTCACACGTTCTGGAAGCCGTAGGGCAGAAGCTGAGCACGGTCATGCAAAGGGTGGCATGGGAAAGGGCCCCGCTGGGGACCGAAGAGCAGGTGAGCAGACTCCGGGCTGTGCACCGGTTGATATGGCCCCAAGCTGAGGATGGCAGGGAGCCCGCGTGCCCTTGCTAGCTAGCCCTGGACGAGCCGAATTTCATCCCCCAACTTCGATCTCGGATAAAGGGTGTTTGCAAAAAGAAAAAAAAAAAGGAAAAGTTTTTGAGGACTTTTCCCCAAGTCTGGCTGGAGGCGGGGTCGGAGGGAGGTGCCTACAGCCTGATTCGCCGCGGCAGCGGTCCAGAGGCGCCGATTGGCGCGCGGGGTCCCGGGCCGGGAGAGCGGGCGTGGGGGGAGGGGAGGCTCCGCGCCCGCGGGAGCGGCTCGCGCCGGGAGCGGGTTAATTTCAAATCGGGGGCTGGACTACTCCGGGACGGCCACGCTCCCACGGCCCGCCCGCCGCACCCCCCAGCCTCGGCCCCGGTGCCGCCCCCGGGCACCCACCTCTGCGCGGCGGGGCTGAGCGAGTCTCCCTGAGACGCGCGGGCTCCCGGGACCGGTGGAAACACGCAGCCAGGAGCCCGGGCCGCCCGGAGCCGCCAGCCCCGGAGGAGGATTGACAGGTGAGCGGGGAGCTGACTGTCGCGGCGGGGCTGCGGGATCACAAGCGGGGTAGGGTGAAGGCGGCCGTTTCCCGCCTCCCGCCTCCCGCCCAGCCGGGGCCCGTGGGGAGGAGCCGAGCTCCCGCGCAGAGGGCGGGGGAGGGGCTCGTTCGCGCTCTAGCCCCGCGCACTCGGGGGCGGTGCCAGCCACGGTCCTGCTTTCCGCGCCAAATTTTTAAATCGAAGGCGGAAGGTCCGGCCCCGCCCCGGGGACCTCTAGCCAATCGTAGGCCTGAAGCGGACGTTCTGATTGGCTGGGAGCCGTCGCCCTGGAAACCGGGAGATGCTGTCTGGCGGCCCCCGGGGGCGGTGTAGTTTCGGGGAGGAGGAGCCAGTGCGTGCGCCCGGCGGGAAGCAGGCGACTGCAGGGTACTGTACCTGGCTGGGAGCGCAACCTACTGTGCAACGCAGTGGCCTAGGCACCAAGGGAGACCCCTCCACAGCCGCGCATTACTGCTTATATTGAAACAAGTCTAAAAGAAGGGGTCCAAATCCTGAAGCGCTCTGTAAATGCCTCATCGTGCGTTTAGAGCGCAAAGGCTGAATTGGAGGGTTGCTCTCAGGCCATTTCCCCAAGTCCTTCCTTCTGAGCCTGTGCACGTGTGTGTCAGGCGAAAAACTTCAGCATCTCCCCAGATGCAAGCTCGGTGTGTGCCCAGTCGGTACCCGGGCTCGTACGCTCCATCCGCAGCCCGGATCAGTACACAGGTGGGTGCTTGCTACAGCTGTCTTTGAACGTGAGAGAGGACTGTCACTGCAGATTGTGTTAACTTGGAGTCTCGTGACAGGAGATGGGTTTGATGGAGGAATTTACTGCTGTCTGTTGGCGCGATCTGCCTAGAGCAGCGGTGTTTCCTCGAGGGGGTGGGGGGCAAATATAACCCCGATTTGTCATTTTTCGTTTCTTTGTTTCAGGGGTCCTCCTGTGTCCGTGAATCCATTTTCAGCAGATCTTATTTCTCTCTGTTCTTTTTTTTTTTTTTTTCTTTTAAGGATACTAAAAAACTTTTATAGGATCGATTGGACTTCTTGAACCACTCGAATTTGGGAAGGCGTTTAAGATTTTTCGTTTTTTAAGACACACTAAATGTATGGGAAATTGACAAAATGGAGAACCAAAAGGTATATTTAAGTTAAGTCTACACCGTTGCTGTATTTTCCTGAGTAACAGCTAAAGTTTTTCCTTTAATAGGGCCATTGATGTCCCTTTTTGGTTGACTGTTGTTACAGAAATTCAGAAGGAAATTCTATTTTTGAAGAGCAATAGTAATCTCTCTGTTTCAATAGTTTAGTGTAAGTTTCACATACACAAGGGGAGGTGTGTTGTTTTTTTTTTTAATACTTATGGCAAGTATTTTGTAAAAATTACAAAAGACTTTGACAATGGGATTGTGTGGATTGTTTTGTTTTGCTTTTTTTTTTCAAGTGAACTTATATAAATTTCCCCATCGATTTTAGATGTTAGTTAAATCCTGTTCCTGGCAGTTTTCACTGAACCTGCCACCCTTGGGTCAGCACCTCCTGAGGGAGAACTGGGCTGAGCAAATTCAGGTGCTAGCCCTATGAGACCTCTCAGCTTGGTGTCCTCTTCTGCTAAGTAGCAATGCCAACTTCAGCAGAAATACACACTGGAAGGTGCTTGATAATAGTCATGTAATACAGGATTGTTATCCCATGTTCCTAAACTTACCGAGGGAACAGTGGGTGTCTGGTCTCTGAGCTGTTGTCTCCCAAGTAATTTCTTTTTTAAGAATGGTGCCCTCCCCAAAGTGAAAATCCCAGTCCCCACTAGCCTTATGAAGTGCTAGCTTACCACTGTGTCTCCCAAGCAGGGACTGGCTCTGAGGCCTTAAATGGCTACTTCTCTTGGCTATTTTCTGTATCTGTGCCTCAAAAGTTGATGTTGAAAGCAGATTTTTTTTTTTTTCTGGTCAAAAGTCTCGCTGGTAGGCATGAAGCCCTACCTGATAAGTCTAACCATAAGGGCACCCTCAGCTTGGCTGCTTGGTTCTCTTCCTGGTCAGCAGGGTGTTAGTGAGCCCCCACTGCACACAGCAAGGTGGAGAATGGCTTTGGTCCTGAAGGCCTTTGCTTGACATGAGTAGAGGCTGCCTCTAGGAATTCAGGTCACTTAGAGAGATCGGTTCTAGTAAGAAAGGGTATGAGCTCCAAGCTGTCTTTACAGCTCTCCTATCTGAAAATAAAATTTAAAGACAGAGCCTGTAATTAAAGTTATTTATTGATTTGATTCTTGGGTCACGGGGTGAGTCCATTTTAAAGATAGAAAACTCTCCGGTAGGTTCTCTTTTGCGATGAACTCAGCTGTGACTTCCTTCTAAACCAGGAAAACCTCTTTTCTGAGCCACATAAAAGGGGACTGATGACAAGCCCCTTGCAAGAGTCCTCGAAGGCCAACGTAGTATTGGCTGAGATCCAGCCTGACTTGGGTCCTTTAACCACGCCGACCAAGCCCAAGGAAGTTTGCCAAGGAGAGCCATGGACACCCACAGCCAACCTGAAAATGCTTATCAGTGCGGTGAGCCCAGAGATCCGAAGCCGAGATCAGAAGAGGGGCCTGTCTGACAACCGTGGATTACCGGAAGCTAGAGACTGCTTGCATGTAGGTTTGCGAGGAATATCATGTCAGCTGGGGGCTTGTTGAGGGAGGGGAGCTGAATACAGAGAGTCAAGCAATCAGGAGCCCGTGGAAGGCTGCTGTTGACCTGCTGAGGCATGGAAAGAGTTTGTACCCTTGTAGCACAACACTGGGAATCCTGGACCTTATGAGTGGCCTTCATCCCAGGCTTCCTTTTAAGACCATTCTAATTCCACTCCCAACCCTGCAGTGATCCAAACTGTGTGGGGGATGGGGGGTAAGAAGTGTTAGTCATCTAGCCCAGATGTCCCCAATAAGTCTGTCAAACTTTATTTCAGGATGAGACATTGTTTGTCTTTTCCTCTGTAGGAACACTTATCTGGAGATGAGTTTGAGAAATCCCAGCCAAGTCGAAAAGAGAAAAGCTTGGGGTTGCTGTGCCACAAATTCCTAGCGCGGTACCCTAGGTACCCCAACCCTGCTGTGAATAATGACATCTGCCTGGACGAGGTGGCCGAGGAGCTCAGTGAGTATGCCAGGCGTCGGCATGGCTAGGAATGACAGCAAGTGCGGGGACTTAACTCACGGCACCACAGATTTAAATGAGGCCATGTGGAAATTAGAAGTCTCACAAAAGGTGATGGAGAGGGGTCTCCGGGTTCAGGTCGTCTCCAGAGCTGCACAGGAAGGAAGTAGAGTTTCATAACTTGCTTTACAAATAGTTGTGACTCTGACCCTCACCTTGGCCTTGGGCCTTGAGGAGCCAGCGTATCCATAGCTGCACAGAGGGATGGTTTCTGAGACTCCGCCTCTCAGCCATTTGAGATTGGTGTAGACCTGATTCTAGAGTCAAAAAGGAGTCTGGAAGATACAGGATATCTTTGAAGTCATTAAATATCTATGTGCGCACGCGCGTGCGTACGTACGTGTGTGTGTGTGTGTGTGTGTGTGTGTGTGTGTGTGTGTAAGTGTTTAAGAGAGAGACAGAGTATGGGTATACATGTGTGTTCTCGTGTGCAAAGGGTCAGAGGTCGGCTTTGGGTGTCATTCCTCCAGAGTCAGCCACCTTTCCTTCTGGGAATGAGTCTCACTGGGATCTGGGGCTCACCAATTAAATGAGGTTGGCTTTTCCCCTGGGTGCTGGGGTCTGACTCAGGCTAGCGCTTTCCCAATGGAGCCATTTCCCCAGCCCAAAGCATCTTAATCTAAAACTTGAAGAAGTGTGTTCAGGATAGTGTTTTAATACATCGCTATCACCCCATTAAAAAAAAAAAAAGATGGCCTTTCTAAGCAGGAACATTAATTCATGGTTTAAGACTATGCTGTTTGGGTCCATCTGCTCTTCACATGCACTCCCTCTGGCTCGCGTGCGTGCGCACGTGCCTACTCTTTGACTCATCAGAGGAGCTTCTATAGCTCCATGAACAAAAAGGGCAAAATTCCCTTTTCACTGGAACCTGTCTTCAGTGGAGCAGCGGCTACAGAGCAAAGGACATGGCAGGAACTCACTGTGTGTGACAGACAATTCATGCTACAGAAAAGGAGGGGGATATCTAGAAAAAGTGAAAGGACCAGGTGTGTGGGAGCGGTGCTTTCTGGCCATAAACTAAGGGCTCAGATCAGGCCGACGTCCAGGGCTTGAAAGAGAAGCAGAGGTCTGGGAGGACAATGGGGAGAAGGGCTCCTGGGTGAAGGATCAGCTCAGGGTAGAGCTCTTTATGCTCCTTCTCACCTGGCAGTGGCCACTAGGGGGTGCTCTATCCAGAAAGGATATGTTATTCTGTCCAGTACTGAAGTTGAAATCAACAGTGAAGGTAAAATTTCTGAAACAAGGAGAATCCCACCATGCAGAACACTGAATCCCCTTGTGGATTTAAGAGCCACAGAGTTGGTAGTCTTACCATCACTGATGGTAGGCAGAACATGGACCAAATTAGACCCCAAGAGATAGACCTTTCTGCTTTTTAATGTAGGTTTTTGAGAAACGACATCATGGATTTTATATTTTTACTGAAACCTCAGCACTTTAAAAAGGAGTGTGAAAGTGTGTGTGTGTGAGTGTGTGTGTGTGTGTGTGTGTGTGTGTGTGTGTGTGTGATCTTGGAGACCAGACAGAAAAGAACGCTGAAATCCTTGTAGCTGGAGTTGCAGGTGGTTGTGAGTCACCCAGTATGGGTGCTGGGAACTGAACTCTGATCCTCTGGTAGAACATAAGTGCTCTTAACCACTGGGCCATCTCTCCAGCCCCAGGTCTAAGCACTGCGTGCCTGTGATATGATTATGGCAGACAGGTGTGGGTACAAGGATGGGAATAAAGGAATGGGCTCCGAATTGCAACAGTTAGACTATTTAGAGGCTTGGCCATGCCACTTCCTCTCTATCACTGCAGCAAGGTCTGAGCTATATCCTCACCAGTAAGGTACTGGTGACAATGGCCACCACACACATTAGAACACAATTGTCCTGAATGATGCAATTTGCACCCCTGGGAAGATGGTGACTAATTTAAACACGCTCATTTCCCCTGTGAGGGAGCCATGTCTTTCTGGCCTCCGTAGTGTTTGTTATGTGTATTATATTACTGTGTGGTTCAGATGCACCTGCTGACAGATAGGAAAAGCCTTATTCCACTTCGAACACACAGTGAAAGCCCGATCCTGCTAACACACCGCCACACGTTCTTTGCAGATGTTGAACGGCGACGGATTTATGACATTGTGAATGTACTAGAGAGCTTGCACATGGTGAGCCGCCTTGCCAAAAACCGGTACACCTGGCACGGCCGGCACAATCTCACCAAAACCCTCGGGACTCTGAAGAGCGTCGGGGAGGAAAACAAGTACGCTGAGCAGATCATGATGATCAAGAGGAAAGAATACGAACAAGAGTTTGACTTCATTAAGAGCTGTGCCATAGAGGACCACGTGATCAAGTCAAACACTGGCCAGAATGGGCATTCAGACATGTGTTTTGTCGAACTCCCCGGAGTGGAGTTCCGGGCAGGTGAGAAGTGATGTCGTGGCACGGTGCTTGTGAAAACTGCCACGGAGCCTGCTGCTCTGCAGCTGCTGTCCCTTGTTTGGGGGTTGGGTGGGGTTAGGGCTGGGGAGTCGAGGTCTCTGGCCCACCCTAGCCTCACGTCCCTGATTGTCCTCTTGTCTCCACTTGCCTAGCGCTGAGGTTTTGGGCGCACGCCACGGCTGTGGGCTGGCTGGTCCAAAGGTGCTATTTTTAAGGCTTGCTGCTTTCCCTTCTTCTTGTTAATTCCCTAATCCCCGTCCTTCTCTGCAGCTTCCGTGAACAGCCGCAAAGACAAGTCCTTACGAGTGATGAGCCAGAAGTTTGTGATGCTGTTCTTGGTGTCCACGCCGCAGATAGTGAGCCTGGAAATCGCTGCCAAGATTTTAATTGGGGAGGACCATGTGGAAGATCTGGATAAAAGCAAGTTTAAGAGTAAGTGTCACAACTACCCAGGAGATTTGGCATCCATTCATGAACAACAAAGCGTCGTCTTCCCCTTGACCAGGCACTGAGCAGATCTCTGGGTACATGTCTATGTTCACCCTCCCCCACAGTGGTGGATGCCGCTGCCGCTAACTGGCAGAATTCAACAAGACGTATAACCTTCTTACCGGTCCGACACTATGGTGTCATCTGATACGGTAGCTCTCTCCCCGTTTTACATGGTAAATACTCCCAGGGCTTAAATGAACAATCAGTTGTAAGGTAGGTCCAGCTCCTAGATCTCATCTCTCCACTGATACTGATCATTGATGGCATAAATAATTCCCACTAAATTGTCCCCCCGATGGCCCTGCAACACAGATGGCCTGCTGCTTTGAAACCGTTTTAGCCAGATGGCTGCTGTGGATTTAGCTGGTTCCTAACCAGCTCTGTTCCCATGGCTATGCCAGACATTGTAGGAAAAGGTGTGGAGGAAAGAGCCAAGCAGGCAAGAGCGACCTTCCACACTCTCGCCTCCCCTGGAGGATAACCCAGATGTGAGCTGCTGGGCAACCAGCTATATATAAAACATAGCTGCCCTGAGAGGCCAGCATTTGTAGATTTGTGTGTTCCCTGGCCTCAAGATGACATGTTCTGTAAAGCTGTACCAGTCTGCGGAAGTTCAGTCCAGATATTCCTGGGTTGACAGTGCATCCACAAGACAGGATCAAGGAGAGAGTAAGGCAGTAATTCTGACAGTTCTTGGGGAAAGTACAATTTGAGAAAGACACATCCCGATACTGCCACTTGGTCGATGCTTTTCTGAGTCACCAGGTGCACTTCAGCTCAACACTGCTTATTGGTCAGTCATACCCTTGGAAACTATTCTAGTAACAGTGGAATGTGTCACTTGCTGAATCCTTGGGGACCACAGAAACTTCTAGCAGGGCTGTAAAGAGGGAGAGTCAGTTTGTAACTCTGTACTGTAGACTGAAGTTTCTGTCCCACCGGGTCTTACAGCTCTCCAGTCCCAAAGAAACACACAGAGGCCTGTATCAATAATAAACTATTTGGCCTATTAGTTTAGACTTTTTACTAACTAGCACTTACCACCTAAATTAACCCGTAATGCTTGTCTATGTTTAGCCACATGGCTTGACACCAGGAACGTGACTTTTTATAAAGCAGGGTCATCTCACTGAGTCACTTCCAACTGTCCTTTCCAAATTCAGGACCAGCAGTGACTCCTGAAACACATAAAACTCATTTGTTTTGTTTTAATCCAAGCAGTGTTGTTAGAATAACTTGAAAGGAGTCAGGAAGGAGTCCCTGCCTGATGCTGGCAGGATAGCTCTTGAACGCATCTGACTTTCTTAGGAGGCAAAATCCTTGTCATCTTTCATTATTCTATTTAATGCTATTCATGCCGTCCCCCCCCCCCCCCAGCAAAAATTAGGAGGTTGTATGACATTGCTAATGTTCTGAGTAGCCTGGATCTCATCAAGAAAGTCCACGTCACGGAGGAAAGAGGTCGGAAGCCAGCTTTTAAATGGACAGGCCCAGAAATCAGCCCAAATACTAGTGGTGCGTATGGGATTTTGTTGTTTTCCTTTCATTGCTTGTTTCTGTTTTTAACCTAGATGGATTCTTTCCCCTCTATCCTGCGTGCAGCCCCACCCATGGGAAGACCATCTGTAGATGATTGGAAAAGGAGTTTGCTCATAAAGAAAGTTGGATGCTCTGACGTTGGACACTCTCGGGGAGAGGTCCTTGGGTGCAAGAATTTGGAATGGAGGCCCTGGGGCTGTGGTGACAGCTGCATCCCCCGGCCCACGATATTTATTAGAGTGTCCTTAGCCAGTGTCTTCTGTGACCGTGCTCTCAAATCCACCGTGGAATGCATTTCTTGAGAGGGCCTGCCCAACTGGAGCAGGCAGGAGGGTCTCCGCCTTCCACCCACTCTAACACTCCCCTGAGGAGAAATAAGCAAGATTTTATACATCACCAAAAGAGGAAAACCAACAGAGAATGCACACTGGCATTCCTCTGGTTGTGAGATACGGTCCACTCTCCAGATCCATGATTTTCATATTGAAGGGTTTCAACCATAAGTTGGAAATATTTTTTTGGTCTGCACCAAACATGTACAAATGTTTTCTGGTCACTATCTCCTAAACAGTAACATGTGACAGCCATGGGCATTCTATTAGGTATTTCAAGTAACCAAGAGATGATTTAGCGTAGACAGGAGGATGTGTTTGGCTTCTGTGCGTGCATATGCCGTTGGGTGCAAGGCACTTGAGCTTCTGCAGCTTTGGGCTCGTAAGAGGGATTCTGGAGCAAGTCCTCCTCAGATGTGGAAGGCCAGCTGTGCCCTGTGGCGTCAGAGATGCAGCACCGAAATACTATCTGTGACGTCACTGAAGAAGATCTGATGAGGTTCCAGTGTTTAGAGCAGGTGCACACAGACAAAAACCCTTTGTCCCTGACGTGGTTTTATTTATTTTTACTTTTGTGCATTGGTGTTTTGTCTACATGTATGTCTGTGTGGGGGTGTCAGTTCCCCAGGAAACAGAGTTCCAAACAGTTAGGAGCTGCCCTGTCCTCTGGAAGAATAGCCAGCACTCTTAACCACTGAGCCATCTCTCCAGCCCCTGCCCCTGACATGGTTTTAGAGCTGCATTTTGATGTACTCTGTTAGAAGGAAGCAGGATCAACTGGACTTTAATGTACTGGCCTTTTCCCTTACAGGCTCCAGCCCAGTCATGCCTCTTACCACCTCCTTCTTAGAGGCGGAGCAGTCTGCAAAAGAGAACTGTGCCAAAAACCTCTTTTCTACCCGGGGGAAGCCCAGCTTTACTCGACACCCGTCCCTTATCAAATTGGTAAAAAGTATAGAAAGTGATCGGAGAAAGATCAGTTCTGCCCCCAGCAGCCCTGCCAAGAGCAGCAAAGGTATGTTTTCCTGGGAGGTCGGGGCACTTCACAGAATTACTTTTGATCTTTTTTCTTTTAGCCTATTTCAATCCTCATAAGTCTAACTTATAAATGAATATATATTATATAAATATATATATAATATATATAACTTATATATATTTATATAACTTATAAAGATTAAAGGCAGTTTGTGGGGTTTAGTGTTTAATTGCTGTGCAACTAGGTAGCAGATGGATGCTTTCTGTTCCTCTGACACCTGCGTTTTCTTCCATATGAATACTTAATCTTTAGCTTGGACCATCTTCCCTCTACTTTCTTTTTGCCAGCTGAGACTTCTCAAAATTCTCCACCTCTCCCAAACAAGATGGCTCAGCTCGCCGCTATCTGCAAGATGCAGTTGGAAGAGCAGTCAAGGTAGGCTGGCCTCGCAACTAGAAACAGGATGATGGGCTGCTGTCTTGGTATGTTGTTAGAACAGATTGCTCTGCTCAAGGGTGGGCATCACCTATGGAAACTGGAGAGATAGCCTTTAAAATACCTGTCCTCAGTCATTTAAGAAAACAAAAACACTGCCTCTGTTTTCATAAAAGTATGGCTGTGACCTGGGCAAAAAGTGGTAGAGTGCAGGGGTTGGGGGATGGTTTGGTGGATAAGGGTGCCTGCTGCTCAGACGTGAGGACCTGCATCTAGATTCCTATACTCATGTAAAAGCCCAGGTATGGCAGCAACCATTTGTAATCCCAAAGTGAAGGTATGGCCACTGGAGGCTCATTGGCTGGCCACCTCAGCTCACTTGATAGCAGCACCCATTGTTAAACCAAAATATGGCGTTATGGCCACGGTAGGATCCCTAGAGCTCATTGGCCGGCTGACCTAACTAATAAACTCCAGGCTCACTGAAATGGTGGAAATCACTGAGGAAGACAGCTCCCGTCAGCCTCTGACCTCCACGTGTATGCGTGTGCACACAGATGCAGATAGAACACTTAGGAGCCATGCAGTTCCCTGATGTTCCCTATCTCTTTTTCTCCCAGTGAACCCAGGAAGAAAGTGAAAGTAAAGCTAGCAAGATCTGGGCACTACAAACCACTGGCCCCTCTGGACCCTGCAGTGAACACCGAGCTGGAGCTGCCCGCACCCTCCCTCATCCAGCCCCTGGGGGTAGTCCCCCTGATCCCTAGTCCATTGTCATCTGCAGTGCCTGTGATCCTACCTCAGGCCCCTTCGGGCCCATCCTATGCCATCTACTTGCAACCTGCCCAAGCCCAAATGCTGACACCACCCCATGGCCTGAGCCCAACAGTCTGCCCCACCCACTCTAATGCTACTGGATCCAAAGACCCTACAGATGTCCCCACTGAGAGGACCACCACAGAAGCCACCATGTCCAGCGCCTCCTGCAGACCCGGAAGCCTGCAGCCAGCACCGGAAAGACAGGGTGCAAAGAATCGAAGCAAGGAGACAACTGGAGAGCGAGGCACAAAGAGGGCAGGCTCCTCGGAGGACAGTGGCTCTATAAAGAAACCTAAGGAGGACCTGAAGGCACTTGAGAATGTCCCCACGGTGAGTACAGCCTCGATGGTGCCTGTTAGTTTTAGCAATCCCATGGCTGGCTCCACAAGAACGGGTGGCTTGTAACGTTTGCCAAAGCAAAGAGCAGCCTCTTAGAAGACAAAGAGTTGTCCCTTAACGTCCCCGTATCCAAATGAAGGCCCAGACAGCTAATCCTCACGTAGGGATGACGGCAGGGCCATTTTTAAACCTACAGAGGAGGGGCTGACTTGGTCTCTTTTTAAAGCGTCACAGGTGGCCACCCCATACTGGAACACATGCACCTGTCATGAGAGTCATAAATAGTTTAAAAGCAGTTGTCACCGGAGGCATACAAGGGCCTCCTTTAACTCGTGCCTTCTGAGTCATTCCTCAAGGTTTGCTTGATGTCATGTACCTGGCATCTGTTGCCTGGAAGAGAATCTGACCCCCCCCCTTTTTACTACCTACCTCAAACTTACCACAGTCTTTTTTGCGTAAGTGGAAAAGCCAAGCTGATCTTGTCAACGTGTGGGTACAGCGAATACGCATTGGCTTCTAAAGGTGTTGGCCCTCGAGGTGATTTCTTTTCTTAGGTAAGATTAGATTGGGAAAGAATGAACTGAATGTTTATTGGACAGCTAGCCACACTTCAGGTATCAGACTCGAGGATCTTTTGCCCAGAGGTCTAACTTGATTTGCAGGACAGCGGCGCACGCACGTGAAGCACAGTGTCATTAGCAGATGCACCTAAACCCAGAAGCCAAAGTTAGTCTGTCCTTTCCCTGGCTCTTACTTTAGTTCTCCACCTCTTTTCTTTGTCATGACGTCATCCCCCCCCCCCCCCCCCCCCCCCCCCCTCCCCCCTCCCCCCCCCCCCCCCCCCCCCCCCCGTCTCCATCCCCTCTCCCCTCGGTCCTCTATCCACTAGGTTAGAAAAGACTGACCTAGATCAGGTCTAAGCCAGCACCCACCTTTGATGGCAGTTGCTTCTCTGTGCTCACCCGATGGCCACCTTACAGTTCTTGTGGGCTTAAGCGAATGTATTACACGAGGATACGCATAAAGGGCTTTGTGACCCCTCTAGGGCCCCGTATCGGCCGAATGGCGTTATCTGACACTGGGCTTGTTAAGGCAGCTTGAGTCTGTGTAATCTTCCCTGAGGATGGCCTCGTGGGAACCATACATGTCACCCACTGTCTCATGGAGTATTGATGTACATACCGGGGGTAGGGGATCACAAGACCCTGGCTTGACTCAGTGTTCTGTGAGGGCCACAACGTCTGTGGGCCAGCACGCATGATTTTTTTTTCAGTGGTTTCCTGGTGTTCCCTGGGTACCCCAGATTAGAGGTTTTAGATTTCTCGTGTCCCCTAGCTCTCATCTCTGTTGAGTTCATTTTGATTCTCCTTTAGCTTGGACCAAACAGTACGAAGAAAATGATTCATGTGCAAAGTTCATTCAATAAATATGTTCTGAGAACCCCGGGCATGTAGGGATGGCGAGAAGGCAGTATTCAAATAGATGCAAACGTATCTGATAGTAGCTCATAAGGGCTGAGAACACAACAGGATAAATGATCAGAAGATAGGGGCTCAGAAGACTAGAAGAGGTGACATTCAAGGGAAGAAACATCAAATTCATTCATCTTGCTAACTTCAAAAAGTGGAATTACTATCGGCTAAAAGAATTGTCGTGGATGTAATTTGTTGAGATTGAGGCATAGTTATTTCAGGGGTAATACAGGCTTTACTAAAGATTTGAGTGAGTCAAGCCAGCAATCACAGTCCCTTGTCCCATCACAGAGGATGACGATCGACATCAGCAGCCCCATGTACAACGCCCAAACCCAGTGGTTAAGGGCTCTCTATCCCTGCGGCTTTCAAGGCACCAATTCCCAATGTGAAGAGTTCCAGGCCCCTGAGAAACAGTTTAAATCTCTCAGCTCTATGGATTCTGAGTTCCCCGGTTCTCCAGGAGACCAATCAAGAGCTAGGGATCAAAGTGTGGGCTGTTGTTTTGACAACAGAGAAAAAACAAGTCTGAAGAAGGATGAAAGGAGGCCCCTGCTTCTAAGAGCTGCTTTAGATTCTCTAGTCAGTCAGCACCAGGAGGGGAAAGCAGACTTGGGGCGGGGGGGGGGGGGGCGGTATCCACAGACTCTTTGTGTTTGGAAAAGCTCAGCGACCTAATAGGGTGGGGGCTACATCACCCCAACCATCACCCCAACCGCAGTGGGAGCTTGTGCCTTTTGGCATCTGGGTCTCTAATAGGACCAGTTGGCGCTCTTTTCTGCCTGCCGGTTTGCTTTGCGTGTGAACAGGCTGCTAGATTTTGTCAGAATAAAAGTACAAGGAAGCTGTCTTGCCAGTGCAGTTCCTTAGTTCTAAATCAGGAGTAAGAAAACCCGGAGGGCCAGCTAGCAAATTCGCTAGGCCATAGCGTCTCTGTTGCACCCACTCAACTGTCCCTGTTGAGGTCCAACGGTCCCTGCACAAAGGGTGGGGCACATTCCAATGAAGCCTTCTCAAAAAAATAAAAAGTTTGGGCATGGTGTAGGACTATAGTTCAGCCACTCCTTTCACTAAGTCAGTATTGCTTGAGACTTTTTTTTTGTACATTAGTCCTCCTCAATGGCCCACTAAAAACTTAGTTGCCTAATGGACTGGAAAGGCTGCACGCAGTGTTCCCCATTGGGTTACTAACAGGCATCCATCAGTTTCAGAGTCCCTCAGTAAAGACATTTTGTGTTAAGTTTTTCCAAAGCCTGTTTGGGCTGTGAGTCAAGTATTTCCTGTTTAAATCTCCTAGAAACAGTGTCCCTCGGAATACTCTCAGGGGAATACCAAGTCTTCAGAATTAAAGATCAATCCAGGAGTGACCCAGCAGGGTCATATGTGGCATTTATCACTGTTAAACTTCACTCCGGCAGGGATATCTGATGGCAGGAGTTGGGATGCCAGTGTAAAGATGATGTACTGGCTGAGCCTACCCTTAAGTAGCCTCAAGGGGTATCTTCTGAGTTGAAAATGGTGGTACATACGGGTCATCCCAGCACTAGGGAGACTGAAGCAGGAGGACCCAGGGTTCAAGGCCAGCCCGGGCTATCTGGGTGGCTAGACTGACGGCCTAAAGTGCTCTAGAAAAACAGACAAGAGATGGTTCCAGAAGGGGACGGTACCTGACCCTGTTCTTCTTTTGGTACGTGTGTGAAATCAATTCTTTCTCCTTATTTTGTAGACCCTGTTCCCATCAGGGTACCTAATCCCTCTCGCCCAGTGCCCGTCCCTGGGGGCAGAATCCGTGCTGTCTAGCACAGAAAACTCAGGTACACTTTCCCCAAACCACAGGATCTACGGCTCCCCGATTGCAGGTGAGTATATGCCAGATGCCATTCAGACCTGAGCTGGCCTGCAGTCCCCTTATCATCTTCCTGAACAAGTAAATGTCTGTTCTTAAGACTTAGCCCTTCCCCCGCTTTTCCAGGTGTTATCCCGGTGGCATCATCTGAACTCACTGCTGTGAATTTTCCCTCTTTCCATGTGACACCTTTGAAACTTATGGTCTCCCCAACATCGGTGGCAGCTGTACCTGTTGGGAACAGCCCAGCTCTCAACTCAAGTCACCCTGGCACTGCCCAGAACCCAAGCTCAGCCATTGTCAACTTCACCCTGCAGCACCTGGGCCTCATCTCCCCCAGTGTGCAGATGTCTGCCAGCCCCGGGCCTGGAGCTGGCACAGTCCCTGTGTCCCCACGTGTTGAAGCAGCTAGTGTCATACCAGATAACTTGAGCTTTCGGCAAGGGAGGGCCACCAACCATGACTCGCCAGTCCTGGGCCAGAGCCAACTAAATGGACAATCAGTTGCTGGGGCAGGACCACAACAGGTAAGAGTATTTGCATTTAATTTAAAGATAGGCTTAAAAATTGAAGATGGCCTTGACATTTTGATCCTCCTGCTTCTGCCTCCCAAGTGCTGGTATTGCCATTTAATTTAATTATTGGATCATCTGTATCAGGAGGCTTGTGTTCCCCTCTTTGGAGAGGGAAGTGTTCTTCCAGCCCCAAGAAGAATGCCCAAGGCACCCATGAGGTTTTGTCTCCTCTTAGCGACAATAATTCAAAGGAACTAGGGGCTTTCCATGCGGATATCAGGATGTATTAGTCTCCCAGAATGCCACAGATCAATCATCCAGCCCTGTCTTGAGTCTTCTGGGTAGCGTTAGTCACCGTTGGTCTAACGCCGTTTTTCCTTTGCTCTCTCCAACCAGTCTGTTCCTGTGACACCCAAAGGCTCCCAGTTGGTGGCTGAGAGTTTCTTCCGTACCCCAGGTGGACCAACCAAGCCTACCAGCTCACCCTACATGGATTTTGATGGTGCTAACAAAACCTCCTTTGGAACCCTCTTTGTCCCACAGCGTAAACTGGAAGTCTCAACTGAGGATGTCCACTGATTGACCGAAGACGGTGGTTTAATTTAATTTCCTAAAGAGCTATTTAATGAGATGATAGGTGCATACAGATTGAGAGAATACCACCTTTGAAAATACTGTAAATACTTTGGGGGTTTTACTCAATATCACCGCAATATTTGTCATGCTTACGCATGTGTGTGCATGTGCACATATATATATATATATTATATATATATGCACACACATTTGTACAAGGCCAAATTCAGCCTTCTGTACTATAAAGTAAAATGGTGACCTAAGGTACATTAACTTCTAGGGCAGAAAGACTCTTTTTTTTTTCACCTGTGCCTGTATTATTATGCAATTTACACTTTACTACCCTTTCAGTAAATGTTCGGCTTACCTAACACAGCACCTGCTCAGACTTTTTGCACAAAGGAAATGCTGTGTGATGTATAATGTATTTTTACCTAGGGAGGAGATAGGTTTTTTTTTTTTTTTTTTTTTTTTTTTTTTTTTATTTTTTTTTTTTTTTTTTTTTTCAGTCTGTCTTTTTGTAGAGTTTACAACCCTCCTCAATCAAGTCTGGAAAAATTATTTATAAAATGTATTTTTAATCATAAGTTGTTAAAATTAAAAGTCTTCTAAAATGTAGTTAATGTTTTCACTGGGCCTCTTAGGGCACTTGCTGTTGGGCACTTGCCTGATCTCAGGGACAGTTTCTTGGGAAGGGCTTCCTCGGATACTTGGAGTTCATAGGAAGTTTCCATCTTCTCCCAGCTCCCCACCCCCCACCCCATGGTCCTGAGCCTTGCTAGAATAGTGACAACATGATGTGGAGAGGCCAAAGGAGCAGATGGAAGGCAGGAGGAGCTTCGGCAACCCTGGCTCTGTCCAGCACCCATCCCAGGCCTACTCTACACTGTCCTACACCTTCTCTGTGATCCAGCTCTAGAGAAGAAACAGCAGTAAGGATTCTACTTTCCTCTAGGTAGGGAACTACCATGCACTGCACCCGCAGTGAGCTCCAGGAAAAGGACTGAGCTAGGGTGTGTCCAACGTGCATCTTCTTGAGCCATTAGGGGAGAAGCTGCATGCTGAGAAGTTAAGGGCCTCCTCTGGCCTGGGTCTTCCCAGAACATCGTAAATTCTTCCTATGTGCTGATGTCACAAGCTACAGGACGCTTGAGTTACATGTTATAAGCGAGGACCACAAGGCCACTGAGACAGAATAAGGCAATAAGTCCAAGGGAACTGTGAGGACTCAACCTTCCCGTCCAACAGTGGGTGAAGCCATCCAGCTGTGGGAGGCTCTGAGCTGCTGTGGATGTTCAAGGTCACCCCCTGGGAACACGCATTCTCTTTGTGTGGCTAAGCACAGGCAAGACGGCAGATTTTCTGGTTGACTTTAGCCTTCTTCCTCTGCACCAGAGAACCAGTGTAAGGAATTTCCTCCAAGGAACTCCACTTCTGTTTATCTAGCTGCAAACCTTTTGGAAACAAATGCAGAGCAAACGATGCTGTCACAAACGGCCCCTGCTTTTAAAGCACCTGAGTTCATACTTGGGGAAGATATAAATCCATAAGGCATTTCCATGCACTGGAGTTCCCTCTGGCAGATATGGAGGGAATAGTTGCACAGAAGCCACTAGACTTAACTGCACACACAGCACAGCCACGAGCTCTTGGGAGGTGGGGCTCCTTAAATTGCCTTGGCAGCCCCTGTGGACAGGGTAGAAAACAGTGTTCTGTTCTTGTTCTCAATCCTCCACGTGAAGAACCTCCCTGGGAAAATTAAATGCCCAGGAAGAAATGTTACCGGTACGTTAGATGTCAGGACAGCTCTGCAAACTGAATCTCTTGGTTGTGCAACTCACAGAATTGTGAAGCTACCCCCTTGATCACCACCTCCTGGTGTTTTCCACCCTTCTTGAGTATGGCGAGGTCCTATGCCTTGCTTCCAATCGATAAGACTCTGTAAAAGAATGGGGTATGTGTGATACTGTGTGTTTATATGATTTTATCAGACTAGTTCACATCTTCTCTTGAATCTTTTCTTCTTGCTGGTTTTGAGGACTTGGCTACAAGAGTCCAAGGAAGTGGACAGCCTTTTGGAGCTACAGGTAGCCAACAACTAACACAACCAGCAAGAAACAACTTGAGTTCTACCTATAGCCACAGAGAACTGAATCCCGCCAGCACCTAACTGGAGATCAGAGTGTGAAGGGCCCCAAAGGCTCATGTGTTGGTCCCCAGTATTAAGAAGTAGGGACCTCTAGCAGGTGAGTGAGAGCATGAAGGATTAAACCATTGACAAATTCATAATTTGATGCAATACGAGGGAGTGGTAGAAACCTTTCGAGGTGGGGCCTGGTTAGAGAAGGTAGCCTCACCGTGGACAAATGCAGTCCTTGAAAGGGACTTCTGGCCCTGGCCCCTCCAGCCATCCCTCGGGGCTACCATGCAGTGAGCAGCTTGGTCTTAGACAGCCCCTTAACATCAATCAATCAAAAGGCCATGTCCCGAAACCTCCGTAGCTGTTAGTCACAACAGCTTTCTTCCTTTAGATTTTTTCTTTTCTGAGATATTTTTGCCACAGCAATAGAAAGCTGACAAGATCATTCTATTGGGGAGCCTCAAACGGATCACAGCCCCAACTGGCCACTTTGTCTGAAGCCTTGGACAGCAAGCAGATGGGTGCTGTTTTAAGATACTAACTTTGTGGTAATTCTGTTGAACAGCAGTAGATATGTGCACCCACATAGACCACCAGTGTTTATAAATATTCTCCTGTCTGTCATAGTATGGTTCATTGTTTGATGGTGTCCAGAGAAGGAAATGGGACTCCATGGACTTTTCTAGAATTGTGCTCCATTTCCTCAGCTGGGATCAACTGTCAAGACGCTAGGCGCGACCATAGCGAACACTTACCTGAGCAATTTCTTTTCCCACATGGCTCCCCCATATCCCTCCCCAACCCCCTTTTTGAGACAGGGTTTAATATAGCCTATGCTGGCCTCAAACTCAGAGTAGGTGAAGATGATTTTGAACTGTGATCCTCCTATTTCTAATTCCCGAGTGCTTCAATTACGGGCCAATGTGTGCAGTCCTGGCATATGCAGTACTAGGGACCGAAGCAGGGCCCTGTGGATGCTAAACCAGCATTCTGCCAACAGAACTATATCCTCAGCTCATCCCTTCTTGGGAAATTTTGTTTCTATGGGGATGAAGCCCTGCGGATCATAGCTGGAGGCCACTTCATGCCTACCAGGAGTAGATCAGACGTCCAACCTTGCCTGAACTCCTGGAGCAGTGCGTACTCCATTCTACCAGTTTCCTGGCCACTCTGACTTTTTTCTGCACCTCGGCTCTAGTTTCCTAGCCTCTGCATAGGCGCCCACCTATGTGTAAATCTGAGCGCAGCTGTCTGCTAGTCCCCGGAGCCATTGTTATTTCTCCAGTGAGTTTCTCTTGCTCAGAGCAGTCAGCTGTTTCTGTGGCTGGAAAACCAAAAGTCACCAAAAGCACGACTGAGGCCTTCAGAATACCCGTCTCACCAGAGAATATAAGTAGCTCACTCGAGTACAAATGACAACTCAAAGACTTGAGCTAATGAGAAGGAAAAGAAAAACATTTTTTTTTTGTTTTAGATACAATATATTGGGATCTTTCTTAAGCGATAATGTGGTTCCTGGACTCCTAAGCAAGACTGTACCACAGTTTAAACTCCTCTTCCTGGCTCCTAACTACTATATATACTGAATATAACACAATGGACACCACTTAGGCAACTGAGAATACAGCTGTGCTTCAGAAGTTATTAATTAGGTAAACCATTATCCTTCTGAAATCAATGGCCCAGAATTTTATGTTTATAGCCCTGTATTTTAAATTTTTATTGTGTTTGCTTACTTACGAATTCCTTTCCTTACTGTGTCTGTGTGTCTTCGCTAGGGTATACCTGTGGTCAGAGGACAACCTGCAGAATCAGTTCTCTCCTTCCTTAGGGATTTAACTCTGGTTATCAGGCTTGGTGTCAGTGCCTTTACCTGCTGAGCCATCTCCTGGCCCATTGGTCCATGTTTTATAGTTCTTGGACTCCAGCTTTGACATCAGCTTCTAATTGTTTTGTCTGTCTTCCCTCATGATGGATGTCTTTCCTGACCCAGAAAATCTGAAGGCTTCCCAGGGAACTCATGTCCCCAACCTTGCCTTTATAAACCATCCCGAGTCAGTAGATTCCTTTCTGACCACTGACTGAGTGAGGTTTCTTTCCTCTCTGATGGGGAACAGGGACATAGCTTTGGTCAGATTTCCCCCTGACAATTAGTGTTCTTCCTCACTGTCCCCTTGGGTCCAGACATGTTAACGCTGGAGAGCTCTAAACCATGATAGTACTGGAAGAATGCCAAATATTAATTGTGTCTATATTCACTATCAGTCCAAACCTTGAACAAGACATTCATTTCCACACAGAGATATTCTGGGAAACAATCTTCTAGAAGCTCGGGGTGGGGGAGACAACTGGCAAGGCCTGCAAATTATAAGGAATAAACATTGTTGGACTTTTGTTAGCAGCATTACAAAGTAATGACTATCAAACCCGCTTTGAGGAGGCTAATTTCAGAAAGCTAAAGGTACGAGTGTCCCCCCCCCACACAGTATGTCTGCAGGGCCAGTGTGTAAATGCAGATGTGCCTGGTGACGTCACCTGCACTGCATATCACACTCCAGAGATCAGGCTTCCTCCGTCTGTCACACACGTTCAGACTGTGGAGAAACAGGCTGACTCCACGATGCTCGTGAACAAAGAGAACGGCGCTTCACTTGTATTAATGCTAACGTGTGGGAGCTGTTGCTGTTGTCTCAGGCTTCGTATTAGAGTTGATCGATTCCATCAAGTAGCTCACTTCAGAACATGACGTAATTTTTTTTTACGCTGTGACTGAGGTTTGAATTGGTCCAAGTAGGAATTTGCACAAGATGTTGGAAGCAGAGACAAAGTTACCACTACTCTCTGAAGGTCACTGACATTTAATTCAGGGACAGACACAAGGTGCCCACAGGCACTCCCTCAAGGTGCCAATTTCTTTGTTGAAAGAAACTTTGTTGCTTTCCTAGTACCAGCTGCCTTGGCAGCTCTCTTAGGTGCACTGGCTTCTTAGGCTGACTGATCTATGGCTTTACTGACCAAGCAATCTGCCATTTCAAACCTCCACTTCCCTCTCTCCTCCCCCAAACGTGTTAAGGTCTACTTTCTTTAAAAGTTATTCCTAACTCATCGGAGTTCTGCTTTCCTTATTAAACCACAAACATATCATGTAGGACTTACAGAGGATGGGGCCAGGGGATGAGGGTGGGGGAGAGAGACAGCCAGAGGCCATCACTTCCCACAGCCCAGAGAATAGGATGTCCTAACACACAACTTGGCAAGCTGTAGGCCATTTTACCGGCCAGTACTTTCAAAGCTGCAAATCCAAGAGCTGAAGTGTTCTTAGATCAGAGTCCCCTTTCTGAATGCATCACCTGGAGGCCAGCCACCTCCCAGCAGCCTCTGCCCGAGCTGGTCGAAACGCCTGGAGCACTCACTCAGCTCACTGGAGCTTAGGTGCTGAAGTCCGGTTTCTGATGCTGCTTCGGTGCCCCAGAAAAGGCACTTAGACTCTCAGAACTGATTTTCTCCTTTGTGAGCAGCCACAGAGAAGTTCACTGCCCCCTTGCAAAAGACATGAAAGTAAAAGGGTGACTAGTAAAGAAGAAGGGCCTCGGTGGAGCTGGAGAGTGTGATTGAGGTGTTGGATAGGCAGAAACATTATACACGTGTGTGAAAATATAACAAAACTCACTATTACATATGATTAATATGTGCTAGCAAAAGTTTTGGAAAATGAAAAGAACTTATATTAACTTTTTAAAAATGATCTCAAGGAGCAAGGAACTCAGGACCACGAGGGGTGCACCCACACACTGAGACAAGGGGGATGTTCTATCGGGAACTCACCAAGGCCAGCTGGCCTGGGTCTGAAAAAGCATGGGATAAAACCAGACTTGCTGAACATAATGGACAATGAGGACTACTGAGAACTCAAGAACAATGGCAATGGGTTTTTGATCCTACTGCATGTACTGGCTTTGGGGGAGCCTAGGCAGTTTGGATGTTCACCTTACTAGACCTGGATGGAGGTGGGTGGTCCTTGGACTTCCCACAGGTCAGGGAACCCTGATTGCTCTTTGGGCTGATGAGGGAGGGAGGGGGACTTGATTGGGGGAGGGGGAGGGAAATGGGAGGCGGTGGCGGGGAGGAGGCAGAAATCTTTAATAAATGAATAAATAATAATAATAATAAAATGATCTCAAGGAGTTGTTTTTGAGGTCCATTATGAGATGCAAACTCATTCAAACTCACTAATGATTCAGAGCACATAAGCAGAAAGGGCGTTCAGCAGACTGTCAAGCATACAGGAAAGGGCTGGTCCTAAGGAGGAAAGGGGGGCTCCAGGGAAACTGCTGATCCTCAGACGTCAACACACTGGGCCTCCCTCTGGGTGAACACCATGTAACGCAGATCTAGAATTGACCGCTGTTACTATTTCAGGAAGTGGTTACTTCTAAGAAAGGAATCTTAGCACTGGGGTCCCTTTCATTCTCCTGGTGGGATAATGCCTTCACTTTACTTCTCAATTCTGGAACGGTTCTGTCCTCTTGAGAAAGCCTTCTGTGTAATGACCCATGTGACCTAGAGCTTGCGATGGAGTTCGGAGGAGGTCAGTAGACTGGCATCTAGCTAACGAGAAGCTGTGTGAGTGGTCATCCTGCGACATGTGGCGTCTTGGATCTTGGAAATCTTACCTTGAAGATCTTTCTATTTCCACCTTAACGTTGGGCCCCCAAACCAGTACTAGGTTGACTGTTATCAAAAACACTCAGAAGGCATCAGTAAGGTGTGGCCCACAGATTTTAGGTTTCTATTTCCCTAGCCCGGTATAGGGTAAGCCCTATGTTTTCAGTTGCTACCTATGAAGATTAATGATCTAGGGAAATCTTCCAGTATCCAGATTTTCATTAAAGACTTCTGACATTAGTTAAGGCAGAGTAACCCGTCACAGGCTCAAGAGTGAGCAGTGTGGCAGTGAGCTGGGCTCCTGGTTCCCCCAATCTCTCAATGGTGACACTGACACCTCTGCCCTCAGAAGGTGATCACTGCCAAAACAAACAACGAACAAAAACAATGTCCACTAGAGGATTGTAACAGGGATCACGGATTTCGTACCCACTATTCAGAGTTGTTGGGTGTGTTTGAAAGTCAGCTGGCCAATATAAAGGTGAAAGAGAAGCAAAAGGAAAGGAAAGTGGCCAGCTCTGTGGGGAAGAGAATCAGCAGGCAGCAAACAACTACCAAAAAAAAAAAACCTTTAAGTGACTGCTATGGCGATGATGCCTTCATGAATAAAGATGAATTCTCCGGAAATGCATGGAAACAAAGGCGCTCATCAGAAGAGTCCGAACTCTAAGAAAAGAACAGTGGGGACTTTAGACCTTAAAATACACCCGAAGAAAAGAAACTGACTGAATGGTCTCAATGGGACAAAGTAATGCCTTACTTTCCAGAGATTTTTAGTAAGGCAAGGAGCCAATAGAATGGCTTAACTCACAGTGACTGTGGTCAGTTGGTCAGCTGCTGTTGCACTTCAGGGGAGGAAGGACAGCGCTTTCCATCAAGTAGACACACACATGAAAATATGACCCCCAATCCACACCGTAACTACAAAAAAAATTATTTTATATAGATATAGGCCTCAGCTTACCAAACATTTAGGAGAAAGACTACCTTGGATCAAGTAAAAACCTTTTCTGTAATATCTCAAAAATATCACCTATGAAAGAAAATGACTGCTAAACTGGACTTCAAAATGAAAAAATACGCTCGTAAAAGATGCTGTTTAAAAATGAAATGCTAGTCATAGATGGAGAAAATATTTGCAGATCACACATCTGGCAAAGGACCAGTGTTCAGACAAAAACAAAACACACAAAAAAAAAAAACTCTCAAAGCTAAGAAAACAATCCCAATACATTAAATAAGCAACATGTTTGAACAGTTGACTCATTATAGAAGAAATATTATGACTATAAACATATGAAAAAGGGAGACAGAACAGAGGTACCACACCACTACTTACTGGGGAATTGAGACTAAAATTATTCTAAAGCACTGCTATATTACTGTTATAATTATTAACACTTAGGAAGCAAATGAAGTGCTCTACCAAGTACTGGAGGGATGCCCACAGCTGGACCACTCTCCACTCACACAGAGCTGGTGAGGATGCCCACAGCTAGAACACTCTCCACCCACAGTGCTGGTGTGGATGCCCACAGCTGGACCACTCTCCACTCACATAGTCCTGGTGTGGATGCCCACAGCTGGACCACTCTCCACTCACACAGTGCTGGTGGGGATGCCCACAGCTGGACCACTCTCCACTCACACAGTGCTTATGAAGATGATCACAAGGTACTAATAATGTCAATGGAAAGTACCTTGGCTATTTATTTCTTGTGAAGCTCAACACTGATATACCCAACTACTCCAGGCATTACCTTTAAAAACGAAGAGTTAAGAACTAAAAAAAAAAAAAATTTATAAGATCCTGTGTTCTTGGTATATTTATTCATCACTGTCCCCTCCTAGAAAAATCCAATCAAGTAGCTCTCCATTTACTATGGATGATGTGTCCTCTGGTGTCTGACATTAATTTGGGGATATTTTCAGTCATCAGTGCTCCAAACATTTCTCTTGTCCTTCGCTCTCCTCCTCCTGGTGTTCTCTGGCTTAGCAACTCTCCTGGCTGAGTTCAGTTGTTCTACCCCACTGATTCTCAGGCTTTTTTTCTTCTTTGCTTTGGGTCTGAGGAATCTGTAACCATATGCTGAAGCTCACTGACTCTCCCTTTTGCGCCTTGTGGACTAATGGTCCCATCAAAGGCAGCCTTCATTTCCTTACAGCACTTTTCCCTCTGTGCTTCTTAGAGTCCCATCCCTCTGGTCACACAGCCTGCCCACTCTTCCTTGCTGTCTATGTAAATCAAATTATTTAATTATTCCACGTGAGCCAAATTATTTAACATTCCTAGTCTGATCACTTTAAACACTTGCTGTATTCCTGCTGGGGTCTGATGCTTGCTTGCTCTATCTCTTTAAATCTGTTTTTCCTATGAATATAATATTCCTTGCTTTTTTGCATTTTTTACAAGCCTAATTTGATGTATTCTTGCAAAATTATTGCATTCTGATTTCCATGGGAGTTTCTCCTCATGCTTTTGTCGTTTTTGTTTGTTTTTATTCTTTGTTTTGTTTTCACTTGGCTAAACTGTGGTGTTGTTTTAATCTACCTGCCTCTTTCCCCAATTTGGGGGCAGATCTCAGTTTTCAGGGGAATGGAAAGCGAGATGTTTAATTCAAGTTGCCCAGCTTTTTATATGAGGTTAAGATGGAGTGCTGATTTCCAAGTTTCTGAACTGTCAGGGTAGAAGACCAACAGCCACGCACTATGACAATGGAGGATCCACACGATCTAAGCTACTGAGCAGTAAGAAGCAGCTTACTGGAGATGAGCCGACGGCATGGGTAAATCTCCGATGCACTACGTTCAGTGGAAGAAATCTGACCCAAAAGGCCAGGCTGTTGTGTAATTTGATTTATATGACAATCTGCAAAGGTCAAACGTTTGGGATGGAAAACAGATTAGTGGTTACAAATGATTGGGAACTAAAGGAAATATGGCTCTAAAGGAAAGCCCTGGACAATCTGAAGCTGTATTAGTTGGGGTTCATTAGAGGAACGGAACTGATAGAATAAGTGTACATATTTAAGGAGAGTTTATTAGATTAGCTTAGCAATGGCTGCCTCACTCTAGAGACCACGAGTCCAGTAGTTTCTCAGTCCATAGTGCTGGCTACCTCGGCACTCTCAATATGGTGCTGAAGGCTTGGAGATTTCTTGGAGAGCTACCGTCTTTACTATAATATAATGTTATAATGATATCAGTAAAGGAATGTGGCGGTGGTGGTCAGCAGGATGGAGGAAGGTCACAGAAAGAGTGAAGAAGACAAACGGGCAAAAAGCAAAGTTTTCTGGTTCCATCTCCTTTTTATCTGGCACAAGGGACCACCCATATTTAGGGTAGGTCTTCTCGCTTCAAATAATCTGATCTAGAAAATTCTTCATAGCTGTTTCTGGCAGCTTGTGTTTTAGTTGATTCAAGATGTAGTAAAGTGCATTGTCACCGCAGGGAGTCATTTGAGTCTAGGCATCAATTTGAACCCATCAAATAATACATCAAAAAGCATATGCAGCTAGGAATTTTTTTATATTTATTTATTTATTATGTATACAATATTCTGTCTATGTGTATGCATGCAGGCCAGGAGAGGGCACCAGACCTCATTACAGATGGTTGTGAGCCACCATGTGGTAGCTGGGAATTGAACTCAGGACCTTTGGAAGAGCAGGCAATGCTTTTAACCTCTGAGCCATCTCTCCAGCTCCTAGGAATATTTTTTAAACTGCTGTTTCACACTCTATCTGGGTTGTTGCCAGACCTTACCCGAAGATAAAGAATTCACTGCTTTTGAAGATCATTGATTCCCCCACAGTAGGTCTTCCTTCTAAATCACATTGATGGAAGTGGGTTACAGGTCCCAAGCTGTCCTCTGCCTCAGGCAGGTGGGAGTCACAGCACTGCTCTCCCAGAGTGGGCTGTAAGACAGGCTCCCTCTTCTATCACTGTTACAGACTGGAAAATGAACCATTACCCTGTAGAATAACTTAATTTTTTCTTTTACGTTGAAATAAAATCAGGTCGTCTGCTACTCTACACTTAGTGGTTTCAGGCTTTGTTCTTTCTTTTTTTTCTTTTTCTTTTTCTCTTTTTTTTTTTCCAAGACAGGTTTCTCAGTATAGTCCTGGCTGTCCTGGAACTTGCTCTGTACACCAGGCTGCGTGTTGGGATTAAAGGCATGTGCCACCACTGCCTGCCCATTTCTCTCTCTCTCTCTCTCTCTCTCTCTCTCTCTCTCTCTCTCTCTCTCTCTCTCTCTCTCTCTCTCTCTCTCTCTCTCTCTCTCTCTCTCTCTCTCTCTCTCTCTCTCTCTCTCCCTCTCTCTCTCTCTGCTTATGTACTTTATGTATGAGAGCTTTGTCTGCATGTACACCTGCACACCAGAATAGGGCATCAAATNTCTCTCTCTCTCTCTCTCTCTCTCTCTCTGTCTCTCTCTCTCTCTGTGTCTCTCTCTCTCTCTCTCTCTGCTTATGTACTTTATGTATGAGAGCTTTGTCTGCATGTACACCTGCACACCAGAATAGGGCATCAAATCCCATTATAGATGACTGAGCCATCACATGGTTACTGAGAATCGGACTCAGGACTTCTGGAAGAGCAGTCAGTGCTCTTCACCAGCCCATTGTTTTATTCCAGCCAATTTTCACCAGCTCCATTTTTTTTCTTGAAAGAAATTGATTCCTTCCTTATATATGATGGTTCATTAAATATTTGAAGATTTTCTGTAGGCTCTCCTATCCCCATCATCTCCAGGTCTTCTGAGTGTATGTGTCTGGTTCTTTGGGCTTTTTCTCACGACAAGTGTCTAAGATTATCATTTCCCAGAGTATTGCCTTCATTTTCAATACTTTTTCTCAATCATCATAACAGAATATCATATTTAATTTCTAACTAGCTTAGATTCTACAAAGATAGGTTTTGTTATTGAAATGTATCCCATAGTTCCTGATTTCACAATCCAGCAGATAATGCATAATACAATCTTTCTTTGCAGAAGCCAACATTGCTATCTATTTTTGTGGCTGGCCTGCTCTGTCTGCCTGCCTAGCCTCTGTGAGTTCTTAGAGAGCTTTGAAAGTCTAGGATTTGGAGACAATCCACAATCCAAAGGAATTCACAGACCTGAAACGTTACCAAGCAAATCAACAATAACTATCACTCAGCTCCTATCACCGTATCTCAGCAGCTGTAAAAGAATCCACAGCTATAAAAAGATCTGCAGTTCACACCACACTCAGCCTCTTCCCAGCACTGCTGACCCTATGATCACCATGACCACTTCCTCTCAAGTACTCTCCAATGAGAGGCAAACTCCCCCTATCTTCCAGGAATTGGGGCATCTCTATGCCCCCCTAATCTCAGAACGGTGTTCCTCCACTCACAGAGCTTCTTGTAAGAGGAGAAGGACACCCCACATCAGTTTCTGACTGTCTCAGCAATCACATCACAGCAGATAGACTCTGTACAGTATACACACTTATGTAAGAAATGCACTTTCCCTTGTTGGGTTATGGACCATCAGTTGAAATTTTTTGACCTGTGACATCATATACAGCAAAATATTTCAGAAACAGGGTTGAAGTTGGCCATCCCCAAGATGTCTGATCTTCAACAAACTTTGGAGACACATTATAAATCATAATTAGATTTGATCAAAAGTGATTTCTTTTATGTTTTCTAATCGTTAAGTCAAGGAAATATAAATAAAATATAGCCTACTTTTACTAGGAGTGGTGGCTCATGCCTGTAGTCCTAGCATCCAGGAGGCCAAAGTAGGGGGATTACAATCAAGTCATGGCCCCCCTGAGCTATGTTTGAAGCAAACCTGAGCTACAGAGCAAAACTCTGTTTCTAAAATAAAACAGAACAACAACAAAACAAGGACTGGAGATGTGGTTCGATTGGAAGAGTACTTACTATCATGCAAGGGGTCTTGGGTTTCATCCCTAGACTAAAACTAGGAATGGTGGCACATGGGGGTTATCCTAGGATTTTTGAATTAGACATTCAAGATCATTTTAAGCTATATAGTGAGTTCCAGGATAGCCTAGGCTACATAAAACCCTGTCTCCAAAGGAAAACCAATAAAACAAAAGAAAACAAAACCTACTTTTATAGGTTATGAGACATTCCTGGGTGAGGTTTCTGCTAGAGTAATAGGAAAGTGGGATTTTGCTTGGGTCAGCAAGGTGGACAGCTTGTTCTTCAAAGGACACTTGGATGGGTTCAACGAAGGTGGACAGCGTTAGTGTGTTCTCCAAAGGTCACCTGGGTGGGTCGACTGAAGATGGATAGCGTTAGTGTGTTCTCCAAAGGTCACCTGGGTGGGTCGACTGAAGATGGATGGCGTTAGTGTGTTCTCGAAAGGACACTCAGCAGAATGAGAAGACAGACAGAGTCTAGGAGAAAATGTTTTCAAAGCACACCTGTGATAAATCCAAAATGCACAAAGAACTCCCAAAGCTCAACAATAAGCAAACGAACAGTCAGATAAGGGAGAACAGACAAGAGGCTGGAATAAGCTCTTCACCAGAGACTGAGTGAGATATAAGCAGATGAAGAGAGGCCCAGCATTACCATGTCCTTAGGAAAGTTGAAAGGAAACAACATGAGATCTACTACACAACTGTTAGAATGGACACAAGCTAAAATGCTGACAACCTCAAGGATATGGGCAACAACATCTTTTATTGATGGTAGGAATGCAGAATGGTCTAACCATTCTGAAGACAGATTGGCAGTTCCTTACAAAGCTAAAAAAAAATAGCATATTCTTACCATATTATCCCGTATGAGCTTCTTTATATTTACCCAAATGAGTTATGTTGACCCAGAAACTTATGTATATACACACACATACAATGAGTGTTTCTAGAGACTTTTTCTCATAAGTGCCAAAACATAGACACAACCAAGATGTCCTGCAGTCATTTAATTGATAAATAATCTGAAGCCCATTCAGAGAGTAGAACATTATTCAGCATTTAGAAGAAAAGAGCTATCACAGCCTAAGAAGACGCAGGGAGCATTCAAAGTGCAGTGCCAAGTAGAGGAGGCCGGGATGGACAGGCGACATGTCATGTGGCCACCACAAGACACCAGGGAGAAGGAAGAGCTATGAGGACAGTACAGAGGTTGGTGGCTTTTATGGGTAGTGGGGTTGGGATTAAAAGAGAGAGCACACAGAGAAACCCTGTGTCAAAAAATAAAATAAAAAAAAAAGAGAGAGAGAGCACAAAGGATTTTAAAGGATTTTAAACTCAACAAACTCTTCCTGTATGATGCGATAATAATGGGGTTCACAGCAGAATCGAAAGGAAGTCACAGGGTTTGTATATGTCCCCTGTCTCTTCCCTCACTACCCGCAACAGGGGAAAAAAAGCATGACTATGTATCCACTACGAGGCAGCCTGTATATGGAAACTTTGTGACTTCTACCCAGTTCTGCAGTGAATCTCAATACTTACTAAAACACAAGGACTGCTTTCAAAAAAAAATGGAAACACCAGGTGTCTTCTTTTATGGCAAGGCTGTCATGGTGTCCATTTGGAGCCTGAGACACAGTGACACATACCGCTCTGAACGAATGTTACTTTAACTGGGCCCGTGTCACTTTTGGACAGCTTTTAGAAAGACCTGAAGTTTAAACTCATCATCCAGTAGTCTTGTATTTCATCTTCAAGTCTTGTCAGACGTGTTCTAGCCTCCATTTTCAGCTCCTCACTGATCACCTAATATTTGTTTATTTATTGCTATTGGTTTCTTTCTTTCTTTCTTTCTTTCTTTCTTTCTTTCTTTCTTTCTTTCTTTCTTTCTTTCTTTCTTTCTTTCTCCATTTTACTAGGAATCTCTCACTGGCCTGGAACTTCCCTTGCAGATTTGGATGGCATCAAACGCACGGCAATCCTTCTGTCTCTCCCCTCAGGTGCTGGTGTGAGCCACACACTCAGCTTAGGCGAGCAGTGTCTGAAGTCTTTCCCTTCTCTCTGGGTTGTCACCATTTGAAGGGGAAGAGGCTGTTCTAGCACTACAGGAAATTCCTGTTTGTCGGGCACTCTTGCTTTTACTTCCCTCCATATCAAGAACTCCCACTCCAAAAGCTATCCAGAACCTTTCCTAATACTGTGTCTTATTAATAGGGCCACCAAAGATAAAGGCATTTTAATGACAATGTAGACGGACCGCTCCTGTTAAGAAAGATCATTCACAAACAGAGGGAAATGAAGGCTTGGTTTGCTTCAGTGGAAAATAAGGATCATCAAATTATAGACTTAGAAGAAGCCTCAGAAGTCTACTGGTCTAGTGTGAACACTGCACAGAGAAAGAAGCTAGAAAGGGGCACAGCTAGTTAGTAGCAAAGCTGTAGCTAGAAACCCATCTCAGAAGGGCTAGGGGTTTGGGCTCAGTGGTAGAGCACTTGCCTAATATGCACAAGGCTCTAGCTTCTGTTCCCAGCATGGGAAGAGTGCACAAAGTAACTGCCCACTCTAATCCAGTGTCTTTGCACCGTAGGTAGAGCACAAATCTAAGCAAAGCCAGTGAGAGACCTTCAGCTGTCATGGAAGCTCATTTAACCAGCCTTGTGAGGCTGCGAATAAGCTGACTCCACCCCTAAACAAGTAATGTTTTTACTGAATTTCTACATTATCAGTTGCTGCTTCTCTTAGATATAGTGGGCATTTGGCTCCTTCAGATCGCTCAAAGTCTGACCAGTGAGACCGCGCCACAGGGAAAGGGTTTGCTGAAAAACCTTGTAAACTGAGTTCTGTCTCCAAACCTTGCATAATGGTGGAAGGAGAAAATTAACTCCACAAAAGTTCTCTGACCTCCACACATATCACACATACAAATAATAATCAATAAACTCTTTAAAAGTTATCAAAATTATTCAATTATATGAATACATTTATTGTGCCTTTTTGTCGGGGAGGCACAAAGTCTTTGTATGTAATAGCCCAGACTAGCCTCAAGTTTCTGATCCTTCTGCTTTGGCCTTCTGAATGCTGGGATTATAACAAAAGAATTCAAACAGAAAGTTCTGGATACATGCTAGGTATCAAAACCAAGGACTCATAGATCACCAAGACTCTCCTAGCCCCTAACAAGCTCAAGATCTAATGAGTTAAAAGATTTCCCATAGCAAAAAACAGAATATCCTGGGGACCTGGTACCCAGAAAGGCACATCCCACCTGGAAAGGGAGGCATGAGCGCCCTGGGGAAGAAGCATCATGTGAGCTGTTTTCCAAGGGATGAGGAAGATTCCACCAGGGCGGACGTGAAGGTGGAGGACATTCCAGGCAGAGCACAGAACGTGAACGAAGCCGAGAGGCATGACTGCCCTGGCTATTTTTGGAGAACAGAGATTAGACTGGAGAGGCTGAAAGATAGGATAAAGGAAGGGCTGAGGAGAAGCTGGAAAGCTGGTTTGGAGTAAGATGAAGAAACTCAAATGCCATGTTCAATTTTTGAGCATGATCTCATAGCAGTGGGGCACTTAGCAGAGGCCTTTGAGCTCGGGGCTGTCATCGTCAGAACTGCTTCAAATGACTCTAGTGGATGTGCCAAATGAGAGAGAGGTGGGGAAGCTTGGCGAGGGCTTCTAGAACAATCTAGCAAGATGTCTGAATGAGGACAAGAAGAGGAACTACAGGAAGAGAAAGAAGGGATGGATTCTAAAGACGTTGAACATATTGTTGACATAGATGACCAGTGACCAGACTCCTAAGACAGTCTCACAGAATGAATGGTACTCACTTGTCTTGCCTTGGTCAGTTTGCTGGCCTGTGGTAGCCACTTCAGGGACTATATTGCTTAAGGATACTCTTAGGGGCATAAAATATAAGAGCAGCATCTCCTGATTCCAAGGGACTAATTCTATAAAGCCTTGCCAATCATCTCTTGGTGTAAGATGAAGTTGTGTTTGTACTTTCTCTGTGCAGGCATCCAACCCAGAGTCTTCTCTGACATCCGTATAAAACCACTGTAGTAAAAATTTCCACCAAGCCATGGCCTTTGGTGTGGAGGACTGACTGGGTCCGAGCCTAGACTTTGCCGTTGACTAGCCGTATGATTGAATTTCTCAACCCAACTTCTTCATCAGTAGAAACGGGTTAAGTGCACCTCTGTTCTCCCTCTGCTTCAGAGAGAGAGAAACAGAGGTAACTGGACAGAGACAGAGATGAACCCAAGAGAAGAATCAAGTACATTGGAGTGCTCTCAAACTGAGGAGTATTGTGTAAGAACACCATTGTCATGGAAGTGACCAATTAAAAATGCCCAGATACTGGGAAGAAGTGCGCTGTTTGCTTTTTCCAGTCTCAGCTCCTTTCAGAAAAAGCGGCAGTATTATTACCCAGCTTAGGTAGAAACAGCCATTGTGACACACTAGGGTATCCGTCTGTCCATTTCTGTGCCTTTCACAGACAGGACACAGGGCCAGGCTCAATTTTTGACTGGGAGGTTAGAGTTAATTCTCTTTTTTGAAATAAGAACTGAAGACAAATGTCAGACCACTCGTGCATAGAAATAGCAGAAAGCCCTAGTTACTTCAAGAATGTGGCTGACATTGAATACATCAGGGCCCAATTATGTTTCTTTTCAGAGGCGTTGGGATGAGCAGATGGAAGCAAAGATTCCTAGGCTGCAGATTCTTTTTTTAAAATATGCCTTCTTTTGTGCGACTCAGTGCAGAGCAGTGATTTTGAAAGCCAGGAATGGTGAGCAGCAACCAGGGGAGCATGGGAGATAATGGAGCAAGAGAAAAAGAATTAGAACTTTCATTATATATTTTTTCCTTTTTTAGAGCATAGTTTGAATGTGCTTTATTATATGCATGCTGCAGGAATATGATAAGAAGTTAGATATACATAATATCTATGTAAATATGAGAGTGCACACACACACACACATGTATAGTAGATTGCTCAAAAATGTTTGCAAGTGGACCACGGTCAAGCTAACCTAAGGACCACTGTATAAAAGTTTTGGAGTTAGATATGCATTTAAATGCCTTGTCCCTTTGTGACCTGCGTGTCTGAGTGACTTGCTACTCCAAGAGCAGCGAGGAGGGGAACATGTGGGCTCTCAGCCAAAGGCTGCCTGTCTCGCGTGTGTGTTGGAGGACCTACTGCTTCAAGGAGCGGCCTCTTCACTGCTCACTAATACGATGGGAGTAATAATAAAACCACCTTGGCAAAGTTACTGTGAGGATTAAGTAAAGACCTTATAATATGGTGTCTTTCCTTTCTGATTTCAAGTTCAAAGGTATTGTTTAAGGTGTGTGTCCTAGATGGTCTCATCCTCTCTCTGACCTGCTGTCCATCGCAGCTTGTCTCTTGATGGCTCACTCTCTTACGGTGACTCTCAAGGAACAATGCTGCAGGAGCAATGGGCTCAGGTCTTAGCATTGCCACTCATTTCCCACTGAGTGAGCTTCCAGTTCCTGCTGTCCAGGTGTCCTGCTGTACACCCCGGGCATGCTGCCTATTCTTTCTGTCACAACGCCCCAGACAGGATGTGGCTACCTTCTGCATTTTTCACACACAGGGAAGCTTTATGGGAGGGCAGCCCCACAGAACTTTCTATAGGGCTGGGCCTTTTCTGTCTATGCTATGCTCTGTGTTGGCACTGGACACATGACTATTAAACACCTTCAATGACCAAGAAATCACATCTTATTCAACTATAAATCATTTCAATCTGAATAGCCAAGTGTGGCTACTGACTACTTGGTTGAAGAACAAAGATTGCTAGAAGAACTAAGGAACTCCAGAGAAAGATGTATTAGGGAAAAAAAAAAAAAACCACCTAAATAATAGTGAAGAACAGAGAGTATCCATCATTAGGTAAGGAAATTGGAAGAAATACAGAGAGGGCCCGAGCACATGGAGGATCCCTGTGATGAGCTGGGGGCTGCTCTGGGGACACTCTAAATGAAATCAGTAGAAATGTGTGGAAGAGACGCTGAAGGCCACCATGATAATGAGCAAGGAAACAGGGCCAGAGTGCTTCAAGTATAGTGTCGAGAACCCTAGGGTAGCAGGGTGGTGCTGGTGCATGCCTTTAATCCCAGGGAGAAGGAGGCAGGCAGATCTCTGTGAGTTCAAGGCCAGCCTGGTCTACAGAGCACTGTACCAGGACAGCCAGAGCTGTTTCACGAAGAAACTGTGTCTCAAAAAACAAAACAAAAACCAAACAAACAAGAAGGAGGAGGAAGAGAAGGAGGAGGAGGAGCAGGAGGAGAAGAAGGAAAAGAAGAAAGAGAAGAAGCATCCCAGAAAGATTCCTAGAGACCTAGTGAAAGGGGCCGGAAATTCCCACTCCAGCCCAAGTAGACACAGCACACTACAATTCAGCTTGATCCATCCCTGGCTCAGAATTGAAAGGAACATTTTCCAATTGGAAACAAGCCAGGAGGCAAACAAGCAGGAATTCTCAGGATTACAAGACAGCCAAGAATCCTGAATACATTGTAAAAACCAGCACTACCAGGAACCTAAAAGTCAATGCACAAAAGAACCAACAACCAAGAAAATAGAATAGAGAAAACAGACCTCTCTCTCCTCAGTTAGTGTGATTAATCTGCGCAGAAGTTCAGGATATATGCCAACCAGAAAGCAAGAATGAGCTGGGCAAAAAAATTACATGTGCTAAAAATTATACAGAATCAAGTGTGGTGGTATACACCTGTAATCCCAGAAAAAAATAGAAAAAAAATTGTAAATGAAATTATTATTAAATTAGTGAATGAGTAAGTGGCTAAATATACTTGGATGTAATGCAAATTCATTCTAGGCCAGTGGTTCCCAACCTTCCTAATGCTGTGACCTTTTAACATGGTTTCTCTTGTCCTGGTGATGTCCAAACATAAAATTATTTTTATTGTTACTTTGTAACTGTAATTTTGCTACTGTTATGAATCATGATGTAATTATCTGTGTTTTCCAATGGTCTGTGAAAGATTCGTTCAACACTGTACTCCCCCCCCCCTCCCCAAAGGGGTTGCCACTCACAGGTTGAGAACCACTGTTCTAGACAATGATGAGCTAAGGGATTTTTGCATAAACACAAAAAGACAATGTTTTGATTTTTAATGGGCATTAGAGGGAAGGCATTTATTTAAAAAACTAAAATTTTCCAATGCTAAAAACAAAACAAACAAAAGAAAAGAAAACAGGAGTTCTCTGGCTGAAATGACCCACTAAATTACAAGTGATATAAGCTTTAAAGGACAAAAAAAAATCATGAGATTTAAAAGATCTAGTTTCCAGAGGAAACAAATCAAATTAATACAGGAACAAGAAAAAACTGCGATCACCACCCACTACAACACTACTGGGCAATTATAGACAGTTCTGTCTAAATTCTGACTAAAGAATATAGCCATATAAATAAAGAAATAAATCTATGTTCACCTTGAATATAGATTCTCAGGTGTAAGCATGATAATCGCCCAGGAAGAATGCAACACGAAGGTTGAATTGGCTCCCTCTGAAATCCACATTTACATCCTAACTAACCCCAGAATCTCAGAATGTGCTGCTGCACTTGGAGACAGGGATTTCAAAGAAGACACCAATCAATACACCTGGTTTCCTTATAAGAAAACACGGGGCCACACAAACACTGAAGGAGGATCACAGGAAGACATGAGACAGGACTCGCGTACATGCTAACGAGTGTGGCTTCAGAGAAACTAATCCTGAGGAATCAAGACCTGCGACACATAACTTTGTTACATCTGAGGCCCTTTTGGTTAGGTAAGGATTCAGTGAAGTCATTACAGGCTCTCTCTCAGGAATGTAGTCTCAGGCCTGACTTTAAAACGCAACCGTAAAGAGCACACAAGAAGCAGTGTGGAGCTCTAGTTTTACTGGCTTCGTGCACTGATGCCTCATTTAACATTCGCTAAATTAAAAAAAATGTTGGTGTCAAAATACCCAAAAGTTCAAAGGTTTTGGGTCTTCTTTTGTGTGTGTGTTTGCCTATTTGTTTGTTTTTTGAGAAAGTCTTATGCAGCTCAGGCTTGCTTTAACTTTGTTATGGGTCTGAGAATGGTAACTTCTGATCCTCTGGCTTCCAACTCCCAAATGCTGGAATTACTGGAATGTACCAATTCCGCTGGTTTACAAAGGTTGAGCACTAAACACACACACACACACACACATCTACACTTGCGCACACACACACACGCATACGACTTTAAATGTTGTGATCCTACATGATCATACAATCCTTACATAACCGAAAGGGCCTCAGCTGTGACAAACTTTTTCTTTTGGGGGTAGGTTTCGAGACAGGATTTCTCAGTGTAGTCCTGGCTATCCTGGAACTTGCTCTATTAGACCAGTATGGCCTCGAACTCAGAGAGCTTCGCCTATCTTTGCTTCTGAGTGTTGGGATTAAAAGCTTGGGCCACATTGTCCGGCTCCTATAAGAATTCTTAAGATCCTTTAACCTTGCCGGGCAGTCATCATTGCCTTATTTCTCAGATGAGCAAGTCACGCTGTTTCCATGATAATACAGACTGAATATATTTCATTTAAAGCAATGTTATGCCCATCCTTGTGAGATCACCACAAGCCCTAGTCTAAACCACGAAATCATCTGTTAATCAGTACTTGAAACTCAAACCTTGAGAGAAACCTTTTCTTCTTCGGATAAACAGGCCTCTGACGATTAGCTGATGTCAACCCCACCTCTCCTGAAGCCTCCTTGAGGAGATTAGCTAAGTGTGTGCCAGACCCCCATCATTCTTATTTTTAGCTCCGCGTTCTCCTCACAAGTGCGGTGACCTGGGTCTCGGAATTCCAGAGGGCTCCCAGGCATGGCTCATGGTTCATTTGCAGGTACCCTGCACTGATTTCCAGAACAGGCTGGGTGTGGGGGAGGGGCGCCGTAGAAGTGATGTTAGATTAAAACCTTTTACTCTTCTTCCAAGTCCAAGTCTTTGGTCGGAAACTGTATACTTCACAGATGTATGCCTTGGTGCCTTAGGCAAATGGCAATTAAAATAGAACCCAACTAATATTGTTCTCTAGGAGGCTCCCGGCTGGTGTGGGGTGTGGGGGCTGGGGAACACAGCTTTGGTCACGGGCTATTTTGGGCACTTGTGTTACTCATGTCTTATTCACCCCCTCCCCTCAGCCTCCCCCCTGCCCTTCCCTCAGCCAAGCCAAGGCTGGTGACAGCCTTGATATATTTAAAGAGGACAAGAGTCCCCCTTACTCAGTTGAGCTGACAGAGACCACACAGGCAGGTAAGTGGATTTGAACCAGGCATTGGGCTGGGGTGGTTGACTAACTGGGTGGCCGATGGGACTATATAGAGTTCTTTAGAGTGGAGGTATATTTTACAAACAAGTCCTAGTAGCTACTCTGGCTACACATGAGGAGGGTCAAATTATATAAGTGATCCATATGTGAATCTAGCAGTTATTTTAAACTTCTTAAAAGCATGATTAATATTGGGGGGGGGTTGTGGGGAGTGTTTGTGAAGGTCTGGGTTTGATTTTCTGATATCCTAAAAAAAAAAAAAGTTGGGAATTCAAGGGAACCTCTCAGACAGAGCAACGGGCGTGGGATTTATCTGGGTCTCAAGCCACCGTCACAGAGGGACGGCTTCGGTCCTCTGACCCAGATGGCAGGAGAACAGAGGAAAAACGCAGCCCAAGAGCCCTGCATTGTGGTCTCAGAACTGCCATCTAAGAAGCACATGAGTAGCTCTAAGGAAGTCTCTGCCCTTGGGGTCTTGGTCTCTTGTCCTTCCAGGGTTTGATACAAATAGAGTGACTTTTTATTCTAAACGCTAAAGAACTACACAGTTCCAAAGCAGGTATCATAGCTCTGATAGCACAGAAGAGAGCCTTTCTCAGCTCAAATCACGAAACTTTGCTACTCACGGGGTGCGGGTAGACAATGGGATTCCAGGTCTGTTGTTTTAAAATAGATACACATCAAAGATACTCAGTGGCAGGCATGCTTTTAGCCATGTAAGATTAATCAAAATTGGTCTTAAAAAGACACCGTGACGCTGAAAATCCATTAAAAGCTCTTATTTAATGGGGAGATTAACTCACTGCCAGTGGCAAGGGTGATTCCCAGTGTTTCCTATAAGTTTTGGTCGAGGATTTCTTTTTAATATCCAGTGAATGAGGATGAGAGTGGTTCTAAGCAGTGGCTTGGGCAGAAATGCTGTGCAGATCAAAGATGCTGCTTCTAATTTCTGTTCTGGCCCTTAGCCAGGGTGGTGAACCCTCAATAGAAGAACCAGGGGCTTGTCTAACTCCAGTGTGGTGCAATGCCAGTTTATAGGCCCTAAGACCTGCCTCCTATCTCAGAATTAGGGCAGGCAGAGGCATAAGCCATGAAAAGGGGTAAAAGACAGTCTGTGTCCTCAATTTACTTTGGAGACTGAGTGTCAAAGGAAATGGTATAAGATGAAAATGCTATGCTGTTTTCTACAAAACAAAGACCAGGGTCTCTCCTATGAATCAACACTATGGCCATCTGTGTGAAATTACCACACCTCTCTCAACTATAAAATGCTTCATCCTCCAACCAGGTCATTATACCGTGTGAAGAACTGTTTTATCTCCCAGAACCTGTGGAGATTTTCCTGATTTGCCTTTGGTTCATCTCTTATTTGTGCTCAGTGAGTGTCAGCAACTCCACTGTTAGGAGGAGCTATACCCTAGCCAGGGCTTGTTGCTTGCTCCCAGGTTGGGTCGATGGGTACTCTATAGCCTGGTCATATCTGTCAGAGGCAAGAGAGCAAGTATACCAGAAAGAGCCTGGATGGGTGAGAGGTAGGATGTGGACAGGGTGAGAAGAGCAAGCAGCAGCAACCAACAGGTGAACCACAAGAGCCTTACCCAGAAAGTGGGACAGAACCACGGTAGATGCAAATCCTTCATTTCACACGGTAGATGCAAAATGAAGATCCACAGAGAGAAAAGACAGAGAGCTTTGTTTGTCTTGCAAAGCAGTGAGGAGAAAAGCAAAGCAAACAAAGTCACAGGTTCAACTCAGAGCTCTGCATATCCCTTAGCTTCCCAGTTTTCACTTCTAGAACAGGAACATGCAAGGGTGAGAACCTACCTCTAGGGGACGTGTGTGCACTGAGTAAGACACGGGGAAACACTTTCCAAATTTCACACGACTATGAGTAAACGAAGCCTTTCAGAAGGGGCACAGGGCTGTCTCTGAGTTAGGAAAGATGTCCTGTGAAGTACAAGATGATGACAGAAGTCCAGCAGTCAGAGTGGCTAACAAGCTAGCCAGGAGTGAAAAGGTGATGGACACGTTTGTCAAGAGGAAGGATACAGGCTTTGGGGTATCGTTCGCAGGAAATACAACTCCAGGCAGGCAGCCTTCCAAGCTCAAGCATGCTGCCCAGATGTCTGGGAGTGCTTACTGTATAGAGGGTTGGGAGTCATGTCCAAAGAGAAATATGATCTGCCTAGGTGGAAACTGAGTGTCCCTCCCGGGGAAGGACCCTGCAGCGAGGGAGGCAGGGATTGTCTAGGAGCTGTGGAGTGTGGAGCCTGAGGACATGGCTGGACACAGTGAAGGACACCTGATGCTGCCAAGCTGCCCTTTTGCCGTTTCAGACTAAGCACGGGCTTCTTTAGAGTCACAGAAAGTCCTGGAAAAATCATTCTTTAGGGGGAGAAACTAAACTTCAAGGGACTGCAACAACCACATGGGGATCACATGGCCAGGAAGCAGCAGAACCTGGATGAGACTGAGGTACAATGTGGTCTTTAAAGCACAAAGGTCAAAGCAGAACCAAGAATGGCTTCCAGGAGCAGAAGTCAGCCACACTACAGAGATAATTCAGAGCAGGGTTACTGCGATTGTGCGTTAGTCTCTCTAAGCTCATGTCCACCATGCCCGAGAGGAAACATTCATGGTTATTTCTAAGCAGAGTCCTTCCGAGGTTTAGTGACAGGAGATGGTGGAAAGATGTCCTATATACACCTGATCTGTAACATCAGGAGGGAGCTGTCCTCTGACCTTGACTCCTGTTCTAAGAGCAAAAAGGATGTGATACCCCTCAGCCACAGTGACTCCATGTGGGCATGCTTCCCTTCAAAGCCCTGTGATTGGCAAGGCAAGCTCAGTGAGAGCTTCGGAGAGGCAGGGTAGGCCGAAGGCCAACTCAATGGTACTGGCAGTCTGAGATGGGAGCAGATCCCCCACTCCTGTGCTGGCCACCTCTGAGATTCTGAAGACTGGGAAAGTTGATTTGTGGTCTAAAATGAAGATCCACAGAGAGAAAAGACAGAGAGCTTTGTTTGTTTTGCAAAAATCGATTAAACTATAGAGTAAATAACACCAACCAACCATCATAATAATATATAGGCAACGCAAGTCCCTGGATCCCTGTGTGCAGCATGGATGAATATGGAGTACACTAACTTATTGCCTTTAGCCTTCTGGGACTGACCCACTCCTTTGGCATGCATAGGGACTGTGCTCAGGAATCTGAGCCGTGTGCCCAGATCAGACTGTTAATGTTCTGAATATGGCTCTGGTCTTTCGCAAGCCGGTGTCTTCTCACACTTTGATGCCTTTTTTGCTGAACTGTGAGAGGAGAGGCACTTGAGAGGGAACACTACTGAGCAGCATTTCTTTTTTTTTTAATATTTATTTATTATTTATTATGTATACAATAGTCTATCTGTGTGTATGCCGAAGGCCAGAAGAGGGCACCAGACCTTATTGCAGATGGTTGTGAGCCACCACGTGGTTGCTGGGAATTGAACTCAGGACCTTTGGAAGAGCAGGCGATGCTCTTAACCACTGAGCCATCTCTCCAGCCCCTGAGCAGCATTTCTGCAGAGAGAGTCTTCGCTCGCTGGCAGTTCGGGTCCTTAAATTGGTCTCAGGGCTGGGAGGACTCTAGAAAATGCTTCTCTACATTGCAGCCTCTTAGATGTCCATCCCCACAGGAGATGAAAACCAACAGTGAGAGAGACCTCCAGCTCTAGTGGAGTTCTATTCATGTGTGAACATCACATGTTCCTTGGAGGTCCCTTATGTTACCAAATTGGGGCCCCCAGGACTCCGCTCATGAATACTTCCTATACCCCATGAAGAGATGATGGGTCTGTGAGATCTCAGTTGCCATCAGATGAAAAACATGGTGGTGTTCGTCTCCCAGAAGATAGGAGGCAGCAGAAGGTGGCAGATGGGTCAAGTTGACTTATCTTTGAAATGCAGCTCTCCTATTTACGGACTGTGTGATCTTGGTCAAGCCATCTAGGCCTCTGTGTAGTTTTCTCATCCCCAACTTGGGAACAACACAATTCCTTTGTTTGACTGTTGTAAGTGTCCAAGATAATGTATGGAATGTATTCATGTGAACACAGCTCTGGAGTCAAAGATCGGAATTCCAGTCTAACTATGTGATATGGGACAGAGATGTAAGTTTTCCTAAATGCACATTTCCCTCTCTGCAAAGATGGTTTCAACAATAGCTTACTGGTCATGAGTTCCTGAGTACCTGATCCAAGGGATGTGCTCTAGAAAAGTTTGACTTCATGGCAATGTCTGAGATAGTACTAACTCTACCATGGAGTCCAGAACTCTGTCTCAGCTTGTGGAGACAGATCGACTCACCGTGTGGTGGCTTCTCTTAGGAGGAGCAAGTGAGCCAAGAGGAAGTTGAACACATTTACTGAGGTGTCTTGACTTAGCTTCTCTCCTAGATTGTTAAACAGGCCTCTAAGAAGAAATACGGTTACTAAGTGGCAGCTTTTTGTATACTCCACTTTGCCCTAAAACATCATCTTTCAGCCTCATAGTTGCAGAAGATGAGTGGAAAGAGAAAGAAGAAAAAAAGAGGAGGAAGGAGAAAGGGAGTGAGGAACAAAAATTGGAGGACTGTTCAACGAACAGCTTGAATTTATTTTAGAACGTTCAGGTGACACACGGCAGTTTAGAGCGATATCAGACCCAATCAAAACCTACATTTTATAACTGAGTACCACTCAGTTTACAGAGTGTGTGTCAGCAGCTGAGCAGAAGCAATTCTCGGAGCAGTTCCCAAAGAGTCCTCATTTGGGAAGAACACTAAAGGTCAGAGAGGTTACTGGCTTCCTGGACCACACAGCTTTGAAGAGGTTAGAAAGGACTAGGCTGTAGGCCTGGACCCTATTCCTGACTCACTAAAGAGAATTCCCAGTCAGCGGCAATTCTCTTTCACAGCGCCAATATTTAAGAAGCCTGTTGAAGGCCGTTTCTGAGTGGGATCAGAGTAACCAGTCTGTTCCCAGCTGGTACAGTAGGCTTCACTCTCTACCCTCACCCTTATAAACTCTTGTCTCCCTTTTGACCCTGACCTATGACTTGTCTCTGACAACGGCAACCTCAATAATAGTTCCAGAAAGCAGTGCCAGGGTGACCTAGGCGATAAACAGTGCCGACTGACAGGCAAACCTATATTTGGTGTCCTACCTTCAATGACCCTTGCCAGTTCCAAGCAACGCTGATAAACAAATGGCCCATCTCTTGGCACTGTGCCAAGGTAAATGCTCATCCGGATCCCAGCTCTGGGTGTTGAAACACAGCTATTCCAAAGCAATGCACAAGCCAAAAAGGCCACCTGTAAGCCAAGACCAAAATGTACTCTCAAGTCGTAGTGGCTTAACTAGAACATTGGTGGCGTTTGAATAGCCTGTAATAAAGAAAACAAAAAATCACATTTGCCTTGGAAAAGCCTAGTCTTGCTTTAAATTTCCACCACATTTTGATGACCTTCACAACTGTCCCGTGCACAAGAAGACACTAACATTTATTTCCCTCGGGTTCAAGTGACAAATGACAATCAAGAGTCCATGCTTTCTGATTCAGAACATGTTATGATACCTTTATGCCTTTTGTGTGCACTAGAAGAAGAAATCAAAGCCATTTTCCTTGTGTAGCTTCCCTTGCTGGGCTCCCTTCCTCGGGAATGGGATTCACTATTAAGCGAATCTTTATGTGTTACTATTTTGGGTTTTGAGCTCTGATGTATGTAAGGCATAGAGTTATGATCGCTTCCAAACAGGTTGTTGAGATGCATTAGCTGGTGAGGAGGTATTATATGTAACTTTACCCTCATTTTGAAAAATATGCCAAGGCAAATGCATGTGTGTGTGTGTGTGTGTGTGTGTGTGTGTGTGTGTATACTTTCCCTGGAGGCATATCAGTCTCTCAGTCTTCCATTAAACTTGCTGGCCATGCCGATGACAACAGGAAATGAGAAATCTGACCTGAGGTGGTTTTCACTGAAAGTTTCCATGCCATTAACTCTACAAGGGTCACTGTCATGTTCTCAGATAAAATATACTATTCCTCCCCTGTCTGAATTATGTTGAAACCCGGGATCAAAACAAACATGAGCACAATTATGTGATTCTGCTCTTTTCCAGAAAATGTGTTCTTTCATACGTGGAAGATGGATCTGGGAAAAAAGAAGTTAGCTAAGAAATGACCCTAGTTGTTTGCTTTCTATGTAGCCATCTTGGCTGAAAATGAATATGCCAGACAATTTCCAAAATTCATTTCAACTCAAGAGTCTACTGTTTCAATGGAGTCAGTAGAACTACTTAGGCTCTGTTTTGGAGATATGAAGTCATTACGGCTTTTTGCTAATTCTTAAATCTCCCTGAAATGTCCTTGCCTTTTTCTGTATCTGCTGGACTCCTAGTCACTCTCTGAATGTGGTCTCTCATGTGACCATAATCCCTGAAGTTCTCTCACATGAGTTACCACAGCACTCTGGTCCAAGGTGTTCTGGCTCTTGTCTTCTTTTCTCAGTGTGGGCTTCTCAATGCCGGGGACACAACCCACTCATTCTTCTATGTTTCCTCCTTGACCCACCACTTGGGACCTAGTTCACTACCAGGCAGGCAGGTGTAAGCCCCCGGTGAGAGAACGAGTGAATACAGACTTGATTCCAGCCGTTCATCTCACTCTTTCCACTCCACCGGATAAACTGAATAGAAACGCCTACAAAATGTTTCCTATTTTGAAGTTGTTTCCTAGTTTTTTTTTTTCTAAATAAACAGAGAGATACAGAGAGGAAGCATGGGGTGTTTAAGATGACTTCTAAAGGGATGGCATCTCAGAGACGCTCAGTGGAGACATTCCCTTCAGTCCAGTGTCAGGTTCAGTGGTCTGTTTTCTGTTTACCTTCTGTTTCTTAGCAAAAACTGCCAGTGTTGTAAGACTGTGGGGCACAACCGGGAGAGGTGACCCAAGAGGGCTTAGTGCTAATTGCAACTAGCATAAGAAAGAACTGGGCAGAACTGCCTCGTAGAGTGCCTGATGGTGCTTAGTGTTCATGATTCGGTGGCACACCAAGCTTCTAGGAAGCCAAAGGTTCCTGGGGGAAATTCAGCTCCTTGGGCAGACGTAGGGCTTCAGAAGTCTACTGAATATCGACAGCTTAATTCAGCTTTGCTCCAAGGAAACTAAAAACTTGGGTTCACACTTAAGGGCCTGAAAATTCTGGCTTACCATCCCTTTTATGAACACCTCTTAAGCATCGTCCTCTGGGAAAATCAGCTGAGAGAGAGGAGAGGTACGGCTCTCGGCAGAGTGTGTTTCTAAGGTGCAGGGGACAGGTCGGTACCATCTCCCACTGAGCCTGTGAGCTCTTACATCCCTTCCCACACACTGAATCTTCTGGTCCCCTAAACAACCCCAGAGAGAAGTGTTGGGTGGCGAGACAGAGAAAAGCCCTGCAACCCCTCTAGATGCAGAGCGTGCTGAGGGCAGCTGGGAGCACAGATTGCTGAGCCACTATAGTGTGCCCGGCGATGGCATTCTTCAACAGACACGAGAAGCAACACTCGACAAGACAGTTTTCATATTCTATATTCTTTGCCAGCTGGACAAGCCAAGACCACAAGCTGCTATCCGCAACAGCATCACTACTGCCTGCTCTGAGGTACACCAAGCCCGACCCTTCGCTATATTGAGATCCTAAGGTAGACAGGCAAGAACACGGCACGTTCAGAAAGTTAATCCCACTTTTGATGAGATAACTTTCAAACTTGGGAGGACAAGAAAATAGTATTAGAATATAATTTTATGCACACAAAAATTAGTTGCCTATTCCTTCTAGGAGCCCTGTGAGATAAATAGGGACCGATGTTGCTGAAATTTAACAGAAGAGGGGACTGAGATGGCTAGAAAAGCAGATGCCTCAAAGCCTGCAGGGTCGGGGCTGCTTGTAGAAGGTAGTCATTTGTGGAGTGAATGACTGACTGAATCAGGCTGTACCCGGGCCCTCAGATCACTGGATTTCTAGGTCAGTTTACCCTCAATGCCATCTAAACATAGGGCATTTGCTTTATATCCTCTTAGGTTGACCTTGCTCAGAGTCTTCACCATGCCAAACTGGGGCGGAGGTGCAAAATGTGGAGCCTGCGAAAAGACGGTTTACCATGCGGAAGAGATCCAGTGCAATGGGAGGAGCTTCCACAAGACCTGTTTCCTCTGCAGTGAGTTGGGGGAGAGCCCCAGGGGTTTGCTGTGAGCTCTGAGTCCTCATTGAATCCTACTGTGATTGTCCCAGTGTGGCAACAGCATGCAGGAGCAGGAGCAGGAAGCTCTGAGAAACCCTGCCTGTGGGCTCCATGAGGAGGCAGAGTGCTCCCTTGAGCACTTCCCCTAGCCAGGCATCAGCTCAGAGGCGGTTTCACCTAGCTCAAGAGTCAGGACAAGCAGTGTTGGCCCTGCTCTCGGTGACATTTGCCAAGTATGACTTGGCAGAGAAAGGAAAAAAGCAGTTGTCTGGACCCAAACTAGATTTTTTTTTTTGTGTGTGTGTGTGTGTGGCCCTGGTCAGCTGTCACCAAAGCCAGCTGTGGCTAGTCTTCCCTGAGAAAGGGAAGGCAGTGGGCAGCACATGTCAGGCTTAGGCATCAGAATGAAGGAACTCTTTAGCTGTCAGACAAATTTACAAATGCCCAAATAGAGGGAGCTCTGAGCTACTGTGACATACTCGAGGGTCTGTCACATGACTTTGGTCAAGGAGGTGGTAGGCACCTGCAACAGAGTGAGGGCTAACCCCTGCACCATCAGACCCCTGCCTCAGTGCTCTTTGACATCACATTCTGCAGTTCCTTTTCTGGGACAAATGGGCCATGGCTTTGAGGGGAGGCCACCCACCTTCCCTGCTTCTAGGCCAAAGCAATGACTCACAGGCTAGCTTTGTTCAGTATCTGGCAGGATCTGTTAGCCAGCTCAGTTTTCGCTCCACGCCCCACTCAGGTGGCTGCAAGGCATCCATTGATGGAGCTCCAGATGAACTTCAAAGCCTAAGTTCTAAATGTTAGGGCCGAGAGATATATACTCCACCTGTATCAGCCAGAAATAGTGTCCGGCTGTATTCTCAGCTGCAGGTCCATTGTCCCCTCCTCAGCAACTGTGTTTATAGAGGAAAAAGAGGACTGTTCTGGGTGATTAAGTTGACACACTTACTAATGCTTTGGATTTTAAAGATGGGCAATTGTCTTTTAAGTCATCTTATATATCCATCATACTCACTAGTGTTCACTTATAACTATCTGGACCTTGTTATCCATTCTCCAAGCCTTCAATGGCTCTCTAAAAATAGTCTGTGTCCTTTAAGTGACCAGAACCAGAAGGAGAACTGGAACCAAAGAGGAGGTAAACTTCACACTGAGGCTTTTCGATTCACTAACTGTGTAACTTTGGGGTTAGAAGGGAGCTGTTTTACCATCTCTCTACCCACAAGATAAGAACAGATTTGTTAGGAAAAAACTGGGGTCCTACACCTGGAAATCTGGCCTTCTAGGCTCTGTCCTGCTCGTATTAACTTTGACGCTGTGTAGTAAGTAGAGTGGACAGAAGCTTCCCACTGTGTGTGTTGGGGGGGTGTTGTCTTGACTTCCCACCAGATGACACTGGCTGTGCTCAATGGAGACATAGGAGAAGGGTTTGAACACTTGGGAGCATACCCCATGGGTGGGATGAGAGCTCAGCCATGTGGGTTTCAGCTGTAGGGGCAGGGGCCTCTGGGGAGGGCACACTTTTCTATATTACATCTAAGAGACTTACCAGACTCAAGCCAAGCCTCTGCTGGCAGGGAACAGGGCTCAGAGAGGAAGCTCTACTGCACTTTAGCCTACTAGTGTGGTCCTGACTTCTAGATAAACTCCAGAACAGTCTACCTAGGAGAAATGTATGTAAGCCACATACGTAAGCATTCTATGGTAGTCATCATTTTATAGATATGCCAATGAGACTAGGTAAAATCTGCTTTGAAATATCTCACTTAATACATGAGCTATAAGTCAAATATATATGTCTTATGACTCATGAGATATTTTATATTTTTAGTGTTCACACTCAACTGCAGCTGAGTATGATTTTGTGAGCCTATCAGCACATCCTGTATGGATGGTGGCCAGGGTACCGAGCAGCACAGTTCTCTACTGCTATGTACAAAAGCTCTTCGGGGGCCAGCAGGATGGCTCAGTGGGGAAAGGTGTTTGTTGCCAAACCTAATGACCTGAGTTGAATTCCCGGAACCCACATGGTAGAGGGAGAGAAATAATTCCTGCAGGTTAACCTCTGACTTCCACTCACATGGTTGTGGCTTACTGGGTAAAGTTCCGTCCAGCTCCAGCGGGGCTACATGGCTTCTCTCTGACGCTGCCTCCTTTCTCCCAGCATTCACTTTAGTTTTCCCCAACCTAGCTCTGTTCTTTTGCCCTCTCACAGGGCAGTTTCTTTATTCATTAACCAATAAAAGCAACACATAGACAGAAGGACCTCCCACACCAATAGATACTTGAATAAATTCTCTCCTATATTCTTATCTTCCAAACTCCCCAACCATTAACCTCTGGCCCATCCTACTTCATTCATAATCTTCTTCTTTTATGCCTGTTTTAATTACTCTATTTTTAACAACAAAATGCCATTTCGGAAAGGCATATTAACCTGCGATGATCTCATCCATGCCAGGTTCCTTATAAAGATCACTTGGTGGAACTGTTTTGTCTTTTAAAGAAACAAATACATTGAATGCCCATGTTTTATTATTTCTAAGGTTATACTCACATAACGATTATTACTATAAACCCTTAATGGCCATTATTGCAAAGCACAGCAGTGTTTTGTTAAGTTGTGGAAATGCTTTATCCCTAACAGCTGCCTAGAAACTATGGTAGGTAATAGGCTCTGTGCGTTGAGGTCATTTTCATGCTTTAGTCTCCTGGTCAAGGGTCAAACAAGGGCTGCCTGACAAAGGCTCAGACAGAGATCTAAGTGAACATGAGCTGTGCAGGGCAGCTAGCTACAATCAGCTGTCCCCAAAGGGAGTGTACCGAATGAGGATGGCAAGAAAGAATGGGATCCTTGAGTTCGTGTGAGACTAGGAAAAATAGCATTTCCAATATATTCTTCATGTGTGTTATTAAATATTATAAGATGACATGACATTTTCATCCACATATTTAAAAGTCCCACCCTCAGGATTGCCTGCATAACTTCATAGGAGAGAGCTTGGTTAGAATACCTGAGGCCCTGGGTTAAATTTCTAACATCATACACACACACACACACACACACACACACACACACACACACACACACACAAAGTCTTTTCAAGCTTAGAAATCAACTCCTTCTGCAATCTTTGTCTTTGGATTTAGTTACCTTATATTTGGGGACAAATGACATAAGGTAAGTGATAGATAATGGCTTGAACCAATGGGTGACGAAGGGGACCATTGTGTCCCTTCTGTCCCTTCTGTCCCACTCCTGATTCCAGAACTGGACACAATATCACAGTGTTCTTCAAAAAGCATGATGAAGGCTGGCAGTGGTGGCACACGCCTTTAATCCCAGCACTCCGGAGGCAGAGGCAGGTTGATATCTGTGAGGTCTACAGAGCTAATTTTAGGACAGCCAAAGCTAAACGAACAAACCCTGTTTCAAAAAACCAAATAAAATAAATGGATAGATATATAAACAAACAAATAGATAACAAAACCTTGATGGGTACAGAAACTGCTCCTATATGACTAAGGTGTAAGTAAGCTGCCCCACCCCACAAGTTCCCTGATGTCATTCAGTAAGATTCATTAGTTCACCAGGATCACTGTTACGAGCAGGTCCAAGACTCCATACTCGGTTGCAATGCTGACTTCTACCACTTTCCTGCTGCGTATACCAAACATCTGTTCCTCTTCTCTGAGCCTCTTTCCTTGTCTGCCAGACCAGGTCTGTCTTGAAAGTGACTCAGAATAGACAGTTGCTCTAGATGTGCTGGGAGTCACAGATGTATTCTTGGCCTGGGGCTCTGGGTGCAGAAGAGAGAGGTGCGGAGGTCAACCCTTACTCCTTGACTCTTCCTGTCCTCTGCAGTGGCCTGCAGGAAGGCTCTGGACAGCACCACAGTGGCAGCTCATGAGTCAGAGATCTACTGTAAGGTCTGCTACGGGCGCAAGTATGGCCCCAAGGGGATCGGGTTTGGACAAGGCGCTGGCTGCCTCAGCACGGACACAGGCGAGCATCTTGGCCTGCAGTTCCAACAGTAAGTTACTGCCATGCTTCTTTTCTCTCTGTTAGTCTCCAATGATCAAGACAGTTCATTCTGTTCCCATAGCAACATTTTCTGGAAGTGGGAGAATGGACTCTATTGTTGGCTTGCCAACAATAGGAATACTCACTCTGACCAAGTCCTAACAATGTGTTGTCTCTCTCTAAATGATCTGCTTTTCTAAAGGGCAATTACTTTTACATGGTGCTTCTCAGTTTGCGTGTCAAGAGAGAACCCAGAATGTACAGATGTTTCATTATTTGAACTTTGCAAACTGCATGGAGTCTCTCTTCTTCTCCTTCGTGAGCTTCTGTGTAAATCATATAAATAGAGCAGGAAAGCCTTGGTCATTCTCTGTGTGCTTGTTGGTGAAGATTTATTTCTTGGGTTGTAAGATGAGTAATGTCTGCAATGCAAGAAGATGGGTCTAGAGCTGACCCTCAGGTGGAAACACCAATATGATGGTTTTGTGGGCCTCCGTGGCTGCCTGCGGCCATACCTGTATAGTACTAACATCCCCCAACACAATCCTGAGGGTATGGGATATCACAGTGGCCACTGCCAGCTCAATCCGTTTCCCCACTTTCCCTGTTAACCATCACTAGCCAGACTCGAAAACAATCTGATAGTGGCTGGTCCACAGCTGCTGGCTGGCCAGCTGGTATCTGTCTGGGCCTAGCCCTGGGGCAATTGGCCAGAAACAGCTAGCTGAACTGAGTACCTACGTCAGAGAGCAGTTGGTCATTTTGTCTCTTGAGAAGAGGGGCACCCACTGTAGAGCCTGGAAAAGTGGAGGGATGTGTGCTCACTAGAGGCCTTTTCTTATTTTTCTCATTACTCGCTATCCTAGCTAGCGGCCTTCGGTTAAAGATGACGAGGTGATGGCAGCTGCATGGGCTGTCTTGCATCATCTAAAGCCTACTTTTTGACATTGGGGAAAGAGTGCAAAGCCTTTGGAGACCTGGGTTTCTTCCTAGCTCCAGCTGCCAGGAGATGCCTAGTCTTGCTCTTGTCGGGTCCTCCCTCTCTTCCCACTACTTTATTTCTACTTCAGTCACTGGTGAGACTCAAGAGATACCACATATAATAGAACATCAAAGACTAAAACTGCAAGGAGCTGAGTCCTTGCCTCCATCTTGGGAAAAGTGCGCATCATCGTGGCCTGTAGTTTTCACCTGGCTTCATGATAGTACAAAAAAGAAATCTAAAGAACAAAAGCAAAGTAACAACAGCAATGGCAGCACATGGGCGTGCATGGAATACTCACTAAAGTGTCAAAGGAAAGATGTAAAATCATTAGAGCTAACACACGTTAGCGCATCCACACCAACAGGCGCTGTCTTCAGGGCTTTAACACAACCATCACCCTCAACAACTGAGACATGTCCTATGATTATGCCTATCGTAGATGATGAGAAAGAGGCACAGGGGAGTGAGGTACATCACGTGAGGCACAATTTTCCAACTGTGTGCCGATAGCAGTCTTCATTCCACTTGCCGTTTCCACCAGGTCCCCGAAGCCAGCACGCGCAGCCACTACAAGCAACCCTTCCAAGTTCTCTGCGAAGTTTGGAGAATCAGAGAAGTGCCCACGATGCGGGAAGTCAGTGTACGCTGCTGAGAAGGTCATGGGAGGTGGCAAGGTGAGGATGTCCGGGTGAGCCAAACAGTGGCTTCTCATCTCCACTGGATCCGTGGGAGAAATGAAATCCGTGGGGACTGTGGGTGGTGCTAAACCCTTCATGCTCCTTAGCTTCCACAGCTGTTTAGAAGCCTCACACGCACCCCCTCCCCAGCCCAGCCATTTCCAAATTTTGTGACTGTACATAGTGCCCTTTGGCAACTACAACTATCGAGTTTGTCGCAATAAGAACATACTGGGGAGAAGGCATGCAGCAAAGCCTCATGGATACAAAGGTGCACAAGACCCTCTTCCTCCCCCCATGGTTGTGTGTCAACCCTGGAACCCCATCAGCCCTGTGCAACTTGGATTGATTCTGTTATCACACACTCACACATATCCTGGTTTGGGGAAAGTCATCAAGTTGGTCTCAGAATGTGCACTGCCCTTTAAGTCCAAACCCAGGGTGTTCACCAAAAGAACTGGACCTGGGGAAAGAAAAATTGTGTTCATTCTGTATAAGGAGAAGGGGAGACTTGAAGGGCTTGAAGCTTAGGGCTGACGTCACATGAAGACCAGCCATTTTCAGACATACACGACCTCTAGGCCATGCCTGGCAGACAAAGATGTGCAGGACAGAGGTGGTCTACTGGAAGCCAAGCCATATACCTCTCTGCCATCATAGTTACAGAGTAAAAAACAAATGGCTTGCCTGGATAATTTCCTAGTTCCTCCCCTTTCAATTTCTTGAACATTATATGTAACATAAACATTGCCATTGTCTCATGGGCAAGTCTTTCCTGCCAGTTTGTCCCCTGATCTTACCATTCTGGGGAAGCCCTTTCCTGTTGAGTTTATTCTGAAGAACCACACATGCAAATTATTATTATAAATCTATTAGCAGGGTTCTAAGAATTGCTGGTCAAAACCATGGCATCTTATTCATCTTATTTTCTTGAAACTCTTGGCATTATTAGTTGAGGGCCTTCTTTCATAAGAGAAAGACCAGGGCAGTAGTATCAGGGCACTTCCAGTGAGACCACAATGTGATGCTTGCCTCCCTGATAAATAACCTTCTCATGATTCCCAGCCTTGGCACAAGACCTGCTTCCGCTGCGCCATCTGTGGGAAGAGCCTGGAGTCCACAAATGTCACAGACAAGGATGGAGAGCTTTATTGCAAAGGTAAGTGGGTGTGGAGACTTTCTGGGTGGAAGTTGTGCCATGCTCAACTTCTATGTCTGCCAGGAATCAGGTTGCTCAGCTTGGCAGTTTGGGCTCTTGGAAGGTAGTAAAACCACACAATAGAAATGGGGCAGCCCCTGTCCCCAGCTCATGGATTTGGGCCCTAACTTAGGACCAAAGGTATCTGGGAAATAAGGAAGAACAGTTAAACTCAAGCATCTCTCTTCCAGTGGGAAGCAGAAAGGGTGTCTTGCTGAGTGACAGATCGTTCTGGCCTCATGTGTATGCCTCTCTCACAATCTTTCTACACTCCTGACATTTGCTCCAGATGTTGCAAGCCACTTAGCAATCACAGGGAGAGAGCTGTCTTTAGTGTTGATCCTTCCAGCTTTGCTAACTGCTTCCATAATCTTTTGGTCATGTGTGTAGATGGTGAGGCCCAGCTCCTGCCTGACAGTGGGAAAAGAAAGGACACAATAGGCAGCAAAGGCAACATGTCCTCAACCCTACAGCACCTCTAAGGCATAGTCTGAAGTTCAGAGGAACATCATCACCTAATGATGGTGTTCCAGGAGCTTTGAATGTGTGTGGTGGAGACAAGGGAGTAGGGGTGGCTTGAAGAGAAATTGCTAATTGAGACTAGGTACCAGGTGTGGCAGCATGTACATTTGTAATAAATCCCACACCTTCCGGTGTAGTGACAGTGCCTTTTATCTCAGCACTTGGGAGGCAGAGGCAGGGGGATCTCTGTGAGTTCAAGGCCAGCCAGGGCAACACAACGAAATCCTGCCTTGAGACAACAACAACAAACAAAACAAAACCAAAAATCCCTACACCTGGCAAGCAAAAGCAAGTAGATATGGGAGTTCAAGGCCAGGATGGGTTGTGGGACTGTGTCAAACAGATCCAAAGACCAGATTGCCTAGAGAATTCCCTATGACACAGAACGGGAATTCACTTGCTGTCTGATAGGCAGAAGAGATGTATAGGCCATAAGACCCTAGAATCTCGCTGTAGCCATAAAAAAAACCTCAGCATGTAAAAAAAAAGTTTTTAAAGTGAAAAACATAAATGAATAAAAGTGGAGTCGTAGTGGAGAGCGTTCAGAGTGCAGCACCATCTGCAAAGTGGATGTGATTCTGAAGACGGTCCTCTGGGCTTGAAGGGTGATGTGGGCCTGGGAGGGGGCATCCCAGGAACAGGGAACAGTGACAGGAAGGACTTTACAGTACATATCAGAAACTGCAAGCACATCCGAGTGCTTGGTGGACACAGCAGGGGAGAGCCCTGGGCAGAAGGCTGAGCAGGCAATTCAAGTTGGCTTTTGTGGACTATCTTATAAGGAAGTTTCAGTAACTCTGTGAAGTGCAAAGACATTTAAAATAAAGATTACTAGCAAATCTAAGTGCAGCTTTGTTTCTTTAAAAGTAAAATTTGCCAAAAGGCTACTACTGGCAGGTAAAAAGGATGATATTTAGACAGGACCTAAAATAGCAATGCTAACATATATTCTTTCTTATCTTCTGGTTCACAGTTTGCTACGCCAAAAATTTTGGCCCCACAGGCATTGGGTTTGGCGGCCTCACACAGCAAGTGGAAAAGAAAGAGTGAAATGGCATGTGTGCTCACAACCCTGCCAGCCAACAGCAGGGCCAAGTAACCCCGCAGACACAGAGTTTTCCCCAAACTGCCTCCTTTGTAGCTGGGCAGCATTTCTCCTCAGGAGCAGGTATAGGCTGCCCCGAAGTCATTTGGAAGAAAACCCAGGATGTAATCTGTAACAGATGCTTCATTATTCACTATTCCTGGGGTGGGAGAGGCAATAAATGTTTTAGTGGCCGTGTCTGTCTTGTTTGCAGAGAGGGCAAGGTTTTAAAAAGAGAGCGGGAGAGAACTGGTTTATGAGTTTCTGTATCAGCCATGAAAAGAGACTGGGAAAAGAGGTAAAGGAAGACAGTGTCCCAGTGTCCCTATGGGAGCATCTCCCTCATCACCGAGAGTAGAGAAGAAAACAGGCGGTCCGAGGAAACAGAGAACGTGAAAGCTGATGCTAAGAGGAAAATCAGAACTAATAGAATGAATGAAAGGTTGATCCTTTGTCCTAGCATGGGCTTTGCAAAACTATGGGACCTGGAAAAAGACAAGACTTGAGATGTGGCTCCGTGTTACAAATGACAGGAGGATTTTCTCTTACTCTGTGGTTCTTTGGGGTTTAGTAATTTTCTTGACACCCCTCTTACATCAAATTTCTAGCCTCACCAATGAAACACAGCCCATCAGACATGTCTTTCTCTGCCTCTTCTGTGGCTTGAGTATATGTATCTTCTTAAAGCAACCACACTGTTTCATTTTCCCCATCTCTCTGCAATTCCTTAACTACTTGGAATACAAATATAAATCTCTTGATAAAAGCTATGAAAACAATCCCCAAGAAAGGCTATCTTTAAAATAAGCAGTCATTTAGCACTGCCTCCATGTTGCCTTGGACAAGGTCCTAGATGGATTTTAAGAGCAATACGCTATTTTGCCTTGTAATAGACGCCAGGCTTGCCTAGAAGTCAAAGGCACGTGTGTGCCATGACTGCAGAACAATGCAGCCTCCTCCTCTGCTGCATTTCAGATGCCAACCCCACCAAGGAAGCACCCAAGCTAAAACTGTCACCCAGTGGTTTTGATCTGTCCTTCATCTTCTTGCCCCACTCCTAATACCTTTGCTTCTGACTCAAGGGGACTTCTAGAAGACAACTTTCCATTCCCATTTGGTCTACTAGGGCTGTTGTAATAAAGCACCACAGACTGGGTGGCTCAACCAACAGAAAATCTCTCCCATTCTTGGAGGCTGAAAGTCCATGATCAAGGGTCTACGTGATTGGCTTCTTATAAGTCTCATTATCTTGTCTTTACATGGTCTGCCCAATAAGTGTGTCTATGTCCTAAAGCTGGCTTTCAATAAGAACACCAGAGCTAATCAAGGCCTATCCATATAATCTGCTCCAACCTTAATTGTTTCTCTAAAGGTTTTATCTCCAAATATAGTTGTATTCTGAGGGACGAGATTTGAGGACTTAACATAAATTCTGGGGAGGCACTACCACCAGTAAAAGTCTATCACATAACTTATCCTCCACACAAGTTCAGACTACACTCAGATTTAAATCTGTCCTAACATGCCCTGTACTCTCTGCTTACCATGTCTTTGCTGATGCTCTTCTTTCTGCTTTGAATTCCTGGAAAATGGAGACTCCCTCCCTCTTTATTCCTTAACCTGACTCCTTCAGGCCCAAGTCAAATGCTTTCAAAGTACTTTTTCAAGTATCTGAGCAGATGAGCCCACCTTTGCACTCCCACAGCTGGTGTACGACCTCCTTGCCTTGAATTTTGAATTTCCTTGCATCCTTGTTAGAATGGTATGCCCTTTCATTTAACAACAAAGGCACAAATTAAAGCACTTTATAAATATCTGTTGAGTGCAGTAGAAGAGAACAGAAGCTAGACAGAACAGAATGCACCAACATTGAGAAGACATGCAATGAAGAAAGTTAAGAACATCAGAGAACCTCATGGTGGACAACTTGAATGCACTCCATTTCCTAAATGCTTTTGTAGCTCTCTGGGACAGATGATGGGGTTTGGCCAATGAAGCCCTGTTGGCCAAAGTTTCTTGGATGAGTATTTATGTTCTCTCCACACAGAAAGTGCCTTAGATGTGAAAACATTCAGTAATGGTGTGTCTCTGAATGGAAGGACACCTGCTGACATCTGGACCGCAACAGAAGGAAGAAATGAGTCTTATGCTGTGTTTAGACACTAATACTGAGGATACTTAAAGCCACTGAGGAGATAGTTACTATCACATTAGTTCCCTTGACTTCCCTTGAAGTACCAAATTTACTACAACCAAGTTATCCTTCTCCTTGTTGCTTTGGGGCCTACCCTGTGTTTTGTAAATGCTACCATTCTGTTGGAGGGAGGCTGCTTGTTCCATCCTGGCCACCCAGAACCGAAATAACTACACAGACTTTATTATTTAAAACACTGCTTGACCCATTAGCTTTAGCTTCTTATTGGTTAACTCTTACATATTAATTTAACCCATCTCCATAAATCTGTGTATATCCACGTGACTTACAGGGTAAAATTCTGGCATCTGTCTCCGGTAGGGCTACATGGCTTCTAACTCCTTCTTCTTTCTCCCAGCATTCAGTTTAGTTTTCCCTGCGCAGGCTCAAGACAATTTATTACTTTATTAACCAATGGTATTCACAGCATGAAGTGCATTGTAAGCAACTTTCAAAACTCTAGAATTGACAGAGATATCTGTACTGTTGGGGCATCCATCTTCAGCCTACAGGCCTATAGTATCCAGCAGACTTTTCCATGAAGCAAGATATTGCAAAGATAGTTCTGCCTATATTGGCAGTTTGTCAGTCACTTTCTTCTGTGTCCTTAAGAATGTCTGGCAGACTCTTCCATGAAGCAGGAACCCCAAAGGATACTCTCATCTTTAGGCAAGTTCAGCAATCATTTCTCTGTGGATCCTGTATGTCCAGTTCATCAAGCAGTCCAGGCAAGAGCAGTTTCTTGCTCAAATGGCTAACCAACTCTATAAGTAGCCTCTTCAATGCCCATCTTCCTCTTGAAGTAGATTGATGCTGCCTGAGCAGATGTGTTTCATGTCATGAAAAGTCCTAACTTCTTAAAACATTTTAAATGCAATATTCTGAAGGTCTCTGAAAAATTTGAAGACTACCTATCTAACTAAAATATATCTCTATACATCTAGAAAATCTAACTAACATGACTACAAGTTTGACTATTATAGATGACTATTAACCTATATTTCTTAATTATGTATTACATTTTAAAATGAACTACACAAACAAAATACCTTAATCAAGAGCAGAAATATACATATAAAACAAAATTGACCTTAAATTTGTATCAATAGACTAAGATCCATACCAATGCAAATCTCTATAGCATATCCTCCTTTAAAATGTAAAGAAACATTTACAAATAATATTTGAGAATATGGCTATATTTCTCTCCAAACTGCTTCCTGCTGTTTATTGGGTAAAGTAATTTTTTGAGGGGTTCACGGTGACCTTTCAGGGGGTCTTGGTCCATCAATCCATATTAGTCTTGAAGCAATCCACAGGTTCTCATCCTCTGTGGAAACAAAAGAAGAACCTCTTTTCCAAAGCAACATATCCTTAGACCCAAATTTTGAAGACAACAAATTTAATGTATGTTGGTTACTTAGTTCCTTCACAGTCAAAAAATTCAAAGAAGACACAATATACATAAACCAGACTCTCTGAATATTCTATCTTTACATGGCTTATTATTTTTATTATCTTTACTCCTTTAATCTGATTGTCTGTACTGTCTCTTTAAAGACTGTGTTTTGTTTAACAATTTATTTTTCTAACTCCCTATACTCTTTTTTTTTCTTCTCTCTCCCAAGCCTACATACATTTATCCAATACTGTGACCCATTTAGAATCTGTCCTTATTGTGTATCTGTAATTCTTTACTATCCAGGAACACTTCTTAAAATGCTAAGCATGTCTTAAAAACTTAAGCTGTGGCATTACCAGGGTTTATATGGCCCTGTCTGCTTGCTCTGCACAGTCCGACATGATGGAAGTCTGTTTACTGCCTCTGCAAGCCATGCACATTGCCCCAGTTCCATGTATGTAGTGGGTCTACGTTGAGCCATTAAGCAGTTTGTAACATGCTGCTTATAAACCCCATTTAAATGCTCGGCCTCCTGAAAGAACCAGAGGTCACACTGGCAGCATGGCCCAGAAAGCAACCATTTCAAAATGACGTGGCTTTTTCCACCTACTACAGGAAAACCTTTCTTAAAGGAGCTGTGGCACACCACCAGCAAACAGCAAAAATCTGTGTTAAATTCTGTATTTTTTGTCTAGAATTCCTTTTCAAGTCCTCTCAGGTTTTAAGTGGATTTTAGTTGGCCACGTTGGGTGCCAATTTGTTGGAGGAAGGCCACTTGTTTGAAATAACCACACACAGATTGTAATATTTAAAACACTGCTTGGCCCATTAGCTCTAGCTTATTAACTAGTCCTTACATATTAATTTAACCCATCTCCATAAATCTGTGTATTGCCATGCAGCTGTGGCTTACTGGGTAAAGTTCAGGTATCTGTCTCCGGCGGGGCTTCATGGCTTCTAACTCTTCCTTTTTCCCAGCATTCAGTTTAGTTTTCCCCACCTACTTCTATTCCCTGCATAGGCCCAAGACAGTTCTTTATTAACCAAAGGTATTCATAGCATACAGAGGGGAATCCCACATCACCATTTATAAACAATCCCTTGATAGTATCCACCGAGTCTCTCCTTAGCCTCTCAATTCTTATGTCTTATTTGCATTACTCTGAACCACTTTTAATGTTCGCTACCTCATACTAGTTTCATTTAAAGTGCCATTTCCTCTGTCTTACAAAGCTCCATGATTATAACAGGTCAATATAGCAGTGTGGAGTAACCTGAATACACAAAATGCACTTTCTATCTATAAAGACCTGGAATATGGTTGTGGTGATCTAACAAATAAAGCTTGCCTTTAGATCAGAGCATAGAGGTAAGCCACTAGTTAGTCAGAGGCCAGGCAGTGGTGGCACACACCTTTAATTCCAGCACTAGGGAGGTGGAGACAGGAAGGGATAAGGCTAGGTAGAGAGAATAATATAAGGATAAGGCATGAGGAGACATATGGTCAAAGCATTCAGTCTGAGGACTTGTAGAGAAAGGATATCCCTTTCAGTCTGAGGATTTCATAGAGATAAGAGCTAGTGGCTGATTGCTTCTTCTCTCATCTTTCAGCTTTCACCCCCTAATATCTGACTCCGTGTTTTAATATTAAGACCAATTAGAATTCATTCTACATATGGTTGTTCCGAAGGTCTCAGGTAGGGAGTTTGAATTTGAGTCCAGGACTCTTACCTAGTTTCCTTCATTCTGATCTAAATGTTCTGTGGACAATCTGAGTAAACTGACTTGGTAGGTGTGCTTTGAGTGAAAATGGCATGGCCCCCACAGGCATATAGGAAATGACACTATTAGGTGTGGCCTTATTGGAGTAAGGGTGTCATTAGGGGTGGGTTTTGAGGTCTCAGAAGCTCAAGGCAGGCCCAGTGGTTCACACTCTCTTCCTGCTGCCTATGGGATCTAGATCTAGTACTCTCCAGCACCATGTCTGCCTGAGTGCCACCATGCTTCCAACCATGACAATAATGGACTAAAGCTCTGAACTGTAAGTCATCCCTGATTAAATGCTTTCCTCCATAACAGCTGCTATGGTCACGGTATCTCTTCACAGCAAAAGAATACTGAGACAGGAGCTGGTGAGGAAGGGAGAGGATGGAGCTTGGCAAAGTCCTGTCCACCATCCGTGATCCTGATCACATACATCATAACTTACTTAAAAAGTCTTTATTTCATTCAACACAGTAATTCAAATATTTATTGCATGAACACTGTACTAGGTGATATTCTAGGTGATTGACACTCTACGGGGCAACCACACTAAACACCCATATGACCCTGGAGAAGATGCTTCTTTTGCATATAGGTTCGTCCCTGGAGGAAGGAACAAGGGTCCTTCAAGACTGAACAGTGGTCTGGAGCGACACTGGTACAATAAAACAACATCGTTTGGGGGCTGACAGGCCATGAAGAGAACCCATGGGAGAATTCAGTGAGAGATTAACTGGGAGAGCTGTGCAAACGATACTTAGGAGAGTCAGCGTTTCCTCCAGAACAAGGGAGATCAGTAAGTACAATCACCAGGCAACTAATATTTTAATGGCAATGGGTAAAAATTGATATGAATAGTTAAGACTTCATGTATTCAAATTCTAACAGGAAAATTCAGCAAAACATTGCTTACTGGCATCAACAGCAATTTCCACCCATTCCTAAAATCATAAATTCGTTTCCCTATGTCTGTCAACCTGTTTTCTCAAGATTCTACAGAAGTTAAGCTTCAGAAATAAGTCTCAAGTATAAAAAAAAATATTTTTATTAAGTGCGAAAGTAAAACGGGTACATCTATTTAAATACTCTTTACATATTTATAGGTACAATAAAGACAAATAACTTATTAAAAATTAAAAGTTTAAAGAATACGATTTTTAGAAAGCCAATACAGTATCTGAAAATACTCTATTTTAATCCATCATCAGTGACTATTCTGTTTTTTAAAAAGTAACTCATATTCTTGGGGAAAATATGGAAGATTTTGAAGTATGTCTGTCAGGCTCAGTAACATGCCTTCTTCCGAGGTCTGACAGAGGGTATGCGCTCCTGAGGACTGTGTGCCCAAAGTTTTGAACTATGGTGAGCTCAGCATCTCACTTCACTTTCAGACCTCCCAGCACCAACAGAAACAAAAACAAGTCAAGGTGTGTTCAGAGGTGCTTTTCTTCATACAGAGCGAAGAACTTTCTCTTTGGCTGGGTGGAAAACCATGGTGTACTGGGATGTCCAGTCTATCATGCAGGGTTTCACTAAGCCAAAGCAGCCACACTGAAAGAAATCTGCCAGGTTCTGTGTGAATCCAAGGCTGTCAAGAAAAGAAGAGAAGATGGCTTACTATGCTTCCTGTATTGCTCCTGACAAGCATTCACCCAGACTGTAGGTAATCCCTGAGCAACTATGATACACTCTCTCTAAGGACCTTCAGGAAAATTGAGAGGTAAGCGGCAGCTCCCTGTATGGAACCCTAAAGCTGAAACCTAGCTCCATTTGTGGACCTGAATTGCTATTGTGAGATTCTGACACCAGGTCAGCAACTTGAGTATACCTTTCTTCATCACTGGTGTGGGACAATGGTCTGTATTCTGTCAGGTATGTTTTAAATAAATGCTGACTGGCCAGTAGCCAGGCAGGAAGTATAGGCGGGACAACCAGGTAGGAAGTAGAGGCGGGGCAACGAGAACAGGAGAATTCTGGGAAAAGGATTCTGCTTTCTCCAGTCCTGACCCAGCCACAGAAGAAGCAAGATGTATGTGACTGCCTCACTGAATAAGGTACTGAGCCATGTGGCTAACAGGCAAGAATAATAGTCTAATATAAGTTATAAGAGTTAATAAGAAGCCTGAGCTAATGGGTCAATCAGTTTATAACTAATGTAGAACTCTGTGTGATTTCTTTGGGACTTAACGACTGCGGAGACCAGGCAGGTCAGAAACCTCAGTCAACACTATCACCTCTGTCCTGTTTCTAGACTTCAATGGAGTAAATATTCATTCCTCTAGCAAAACTACCAAGATATGGACTGCAGCCTGAAGTAATCATCACCAGCTTTAAAGTGCTCTCCAGTGCTCTCTGTAAGCCACCTCTTCTCTCCTCCATAAATACACACTGTAACATCAGTCCCTGGTTCCCTTGTCTAACAGCCTATCACCAGGAGCAGGCTTTGGGGCAGACTGCCACTGAGATAAGCACTGAGTGCACAAATCCCTTGAGGGTTCTGAGTCACTCCTGCCACACTCCCAGCCTCCGAGACACTGCTGTAGGCTTCCAGGAAGACAGGCTTCAAAGCCTTGCCTTTCACACCAGGAGACCAGAGCCCCGAAAGCACTCTAACTTTAAAACTGAGGGCAGGTTTCACAGAGCCAGTGCTCTAGAGGGCGCATCCCAGTCTAAGAATCTAGCTTCTCCCCAACACAAGTGGGCAGATTACATAGAACTAAAAGAATGGCTGGGGCTGGAAAGCCATGCCCAGGTTCTGGAAAGGCACACCAGCCAACGGTTTCTGCAGCACCTTGTGGCTGGCCTGTCAGTCACATGTTTAACTATCTCATGCTGACTCCATGCCAGCAACACACAACCTTGTGATCACTTGGTTCAACTGGAGAGTCCCCATTCTGGCAAAACTTCAAAGTATAATATTTGTGCTGAGTCCAGCAGACTAAATTCCTGACCCCACTGGGCATATGACCTTATCACTTAAAACCTAACACTGAGGCTTCCAAGAAAGACAGGCTCAGCTCTAGCAGATAGTAAGTTAGAGAATGGAACTAGGTCAAGAAATCAGTGGCTGGGAATCTTCCAAGGACTGGTGACCAGACCAGAATTCACTTACTTATATGGTGTCTTCCTGAGGGACAATGCCTGTTTCATGTGCCTGCTCTGCTTTATCAGGTTGATTCTCTCATGGGAGGTTAGGCCCAGAAATGCAATCTGAAAAAGATGGAGGTCCATCAGAAATTACTGCATCTTAAAAGTGCATTAAAGAACAGTGGTAAACATTTAGTTTAGTACTCTACCAAGGCTACAGCCCCAGACTTCACAACCTTAAACTGCATTTCCCCTTGTAAACACAATAGCTAGACTTATTATCTGAATCTTACAAATATTCAAGAAAGCACTATATATTGACTCAGAATTATGAAATAATTTTTTTACTACAGCCATGTCTTGTGGCCATATTTAGATTTCAATACAGAAACATATATCTGTTGAAGAAATGAAACAGGGTATAAGGTAATATCAGCACAATTATCAGTTTCTGAGTTCTGAACTTTTCTTTAAAAATTGCTAAGAAAAGAGTTTATACACTAAAGGGAATAACCAACTCATAAATTTGAAGAGTAAGGACTAAGATGATTAAGAGATTCTTAAATCATTAGAGACCACAACAGTTCACATGGTTACCTCGTCTAAACCTTAAAACACTGTGTATCAATTTGCAATCTGTGAATGGAGTGATCACCTCATCCTCATCAGCCTATGCTGAGGATCTGAGCTAACACATCTAAGACACATGCTGAGGCTCAGAGAGGTGAAGTAAGTGGTCCAAGGCACAGAGCTGAGAGGGGGAAGAGCTGGGACTGGCTTCTGCTCCCAAACATCAGCCCGCATGCTCAGCTTGATTTAATGCAGTTAAAGTCATCTTGTATCATGGGATTTAGGAAATCAAAGTTTTCAAAGACCTGGATTGTTTTGTTCCTTAAATAAACAATTGTGAGATTCTTGTTTGTGAAAATTATCTGGAATCTTTATTTTTCTTCTTTAGTACAGACAAATATACGAATCTTTCTTTAAATATTAATGCTACTATCTGCTTGTTTTGGAGACAGGTCTTGCTATGTAGCTCAAGCTGGCTTTAATTTCTAAATTCTCATGTTTTAAACTCTTGGGAGCTTGCATTAGAACTGTTATGATTCCAAGCCCACCTTAGTTACTAGGGGTATCTGAACCTCATATATCACCTTACCATTAGGCTTCTGATCCTCCACCTTTGTCAGAGTTCATTTCCCCGCCTAATGAATTGAGCTACTCCTCTGGTATGTTCCCTACCTCAGGCGTTTATGATGAACTAGATATGTAAACGCTTTGGAAAGTGTGCTTATAAACTGAATATTAACAGGTGAGCATCCACTGGTAATACTGATGCTCACTGCTGAGTGGCTGATGTCAGGAAGGGATCGATGCTCAGTTTCATCAGTGTTAGCCCCTTCCTTAGCATTTCCTGACTCCCTTCTTCTGTCCTCTTACTTCTATCATGATTTTCCTCACAAAAGTGGAATCTGCTCTGCTTTTGCGGAGTAATACTCTAAACCCTAGTCTTATAATACTGCCTTTACTGATCACTGTTGCCTACTTCACATAGACAGGCTGCAGCAACAGGGCACAGCACAGGAAGGAAGCTCTGCAGAAAGCTGAAGCTGCTACTGCCTGGCATGTGAACTTCCTCAACAGGTGGTCACCCAGTCCACTGGTCAGTGGCCCGACTTTCATCTTCCCCCTTCTTGCATCTACCTAAGAACTGTATAAGGTAACAGAACTGGAAGAACTGAAAGAATGAATTGCTTTGCATTTGTGCAGGACTTTACAGTTTCTATCATGTTTTCACATATTACACAGTTTAAATATAGCACGAAAAGAACACTGAATGGGACTGCTGGAAGAATGAAGTCTCCATTTCTGATTCTGCCACTCACTGAGTGACTTTGAGCAACTCACTGCACTTCTCTGTACATAAATTAAAAGGCCAGATTAGGCCATTCCCGAGTGGGTACAGTTTCAGCAAGCAATCTATTATTCTAACCTTTAAGCTGCCCATGAGAACAGATGGACTTTATTGTCCTCAGCTCACAGATAAGGAAACTAAAATTAAAGAGTGAGAGATGACATGCTAGCCCCGCAGAGGGTGCCCCGGAGGAGCTGGATGCTAGTCTTCTAATTTTAAAGTCAAGTCTTTCTACCCAACTATGAGTCCCTGGAAATTTCACTCGGGGCCATAATAAGAATACCTGAAAAAGTTGATTTATTAATAAAAATGTTGACCATGAGAAATGGAAAGCTGCTAGCATGAAGATGTACAGAACCCAGGGAGAGCAGGCCACTATCTGACTGAGGTAGGTCCATAGTCCGTCTTCCTTGAACGTTGTGGCACAATGGTTTGACCAGTCTGTAAATCCACAAGGGGGAAAAAGCATTATTAACAATGACAAAAAACAAACAAACAAACAAACAAACAAACAAACAAAAAAACAACCTAGGTATCCTCTAAAAAGATAAAATTATACAGTTAGGGAGAAATGACAGACAACAGAATAGATTAGAATTTAACTTTAGGAATGGGAAGAGTAGCTCAGGGTGGAGAGTATCCTTAATGGATATATAGTCCTTGATCCAAGCTCCAAGCATCAAAAGTAAAACAAATCAAATAAAAAACAAAAGCAGATTAAAGTTCAGGAGTTCACTCTCTACAAGCCAGCTCAGGGCTGGAGATGAGAATGGGCTCCGAGCTGTAGAGAGGCTTTGACAGTACCACACCAGCAGCCGACAGGGGAGGGAGTGAAAATAAAAAGGGCCCAGAAAAACCCTCACTAAAAACAGCACACTCGGCATATAAAATACACCGGCCAGAGTTTTTTTAAAAGGGTTTGACAAGTGAGGATAATGATATCTCTTCACTTAAAGGGAAGTTAGCTTGAGTACAGGACTGAATATACACACTTACTAAAGGTTCAGATGAGCAGGATTGCTCATATAGAACACCACACATAATACAAGCATTCAGATACCTCCAGGACACAACCTGTGATAGGGAGCCAGGTCTGTTATACCTCTGCCTTCAACCTGATTCATAATACTCTCAAGAAAGGCCAGGGTGAAGGGCCTCACAGATATACCAGTCCAGCACAAGAATACAGAGCAAGATTTAAATGGTCACTGCCCACTTTCTCCTCCAGGGTGTCTAATTCCAATTAAAAGAGGCTTTCGCTGTGGCCATGATTCTAACCCCTAGCCCATAAACTGAGAGCAGCAGCAAGGAGAAAACAGGTAGGAAGCAGCAGAAACAAGAAAACAAATCAAGGTCATGAGGCTCACAGGCGCCAGGACAGCAGGTAAAAGGTAGATCACTTCTGAAGCGAGAATTCTGTAGATTTGCACGTTGGTGTTTCGCAAAGAACCTCTGACAATCTGTAAGCAGTTTCAGACATTTACCCAAAGAAGTATGAGCATCTCCTGAGACAGGAAGAAAATGAGCTCGAGGCCGTTCATTTTAGTCTTGAACATCTAATTTCCCCCATTTTGATTCCTAACCATCTTTCATGAACACATGCCTAAAGCACCTAAGAGCCGAGTAACAATCAAGGTAACACGTCAAAGCAAATGCCACATTTTAGGGCTTCTCATTTGGATAGCAAAGAAAGAAGGCATCCTGTGTGCTGGATGGAAAAAGGAAAAAGGAATATAATTTCCACAGCAGGTAGAAGAAACAGCTGTTGAATGGGGAAACTATCTAGCTTCTTCATGAATTTCTACTGCTTCCTCCTGGGATTTTCTTTTTCTTTTTTTTTTTTTTTTAAATATAACAGTATGACCTACAGTGAAGTGCTCAAACTGACTTTGGATTTATCAAAGAGATTGCTGCAAGTGGTCATCTATATTATCTTATGCAAGGTAACAATTTAATCCATGCTAATGTAGCCTTCCTAGGTAGTCTGAAAACAGATTTAGTCCTCTCACGTAATATATCTTGATTATGGTTTCCCCTCCCTTTACTCCTCCCAATTCTTCCCCACCTCCCCTCTACCTAAATCCAGCCCCTTTCCTGACAGCGAATTCTTATTGTTCCAGGGCAGTCATCTTTAGGTAGCTCTGACAGTTACACGACCCTTCCTGATATGATGTAATGCTTTCTCCCAACACCCTGGTAGGATGCTGACTTTCTGATTCACCTCTTTCTACTCTCTAAGAGCAGTGGACAGAGTCTGTGCTAAAGCAGCAGCGGCAGGCAGTGGGCCATAGGAAGAGGGTGTGTGACACAGGAAGAGGGTGTGTGACATAGGAAGAGGGTGTGTGACATAGGAAGAGGGTGTGTGACATAGGAAGAGGGTGTGTGACGTAACTCTAGTGGTAACAAACGAATGGCAAACCAAGGAGTGGGTGGCAAGGAAGGGGCATTTCTCTCTTGCTAAGAGAAATGGAGCACAAGTTTGTGTTTGCTGTATGGACAAAAAGACAAATGAGACAATACCTTCATCAATCACAAAGCATGCTCAGCTGGTCTACAGAATTTAAGACAATGTGACTCCTCACAAACAAAAACCATAGGAAAACTGGTCAAAGTCAGAAAAAGAAAACAATGAAGGGAAAGAATAAATATCTGTCATAAAACCAACTTGAAAAGACTGGATGCAATGGAAATTGCTGCTGTCCTTATCAACATAATGTTGTGCTGGACCTCAACACCAAATAACGTGGTTATTTTTAGTGAAGGAGAGACAGGGTGGTGCAAAGTCTGGCTCCTTTCTGCTAGGATCAAGTCCAAGAGACAAGCTGGCCCATGGGCTGACTTAGAAGGTTTCCAAGAACAGGTTTTATTGTCGAGCCTTAGAAGGCCGCTGTCAGAGAAGCTCTGTGAAGATCTTGAAGGCTTTTTGTTACAAGACGGTTTAAAACACTCAGGGCCGCTATAGATTTGGACAAGAACTAAGCTTCTCTGAGTCGGTCATGGTTATATTTTATAAAGCCTTCTCTAGAGAACAGACATCTACCATGTCAGGAGGGAAAGGTCTGACAGTGGCTGAAGCCTGTACTATGCCTGTGTCAGGGCAAGAGGCAACCCAGCCCTGGTTTCCTCCAACCTCCAAACAAGAAAACTCAAACACAACAGAACCTAACCATGGCTGTTTGCAGGAGGGAAGACACACACACAAAGAGCTGTCTTAGTTGCTTAAGGCTGTTGCTGCCAGCCTGCTGACCTGAGTTTGATCCCTGAAGATCTCTGAAGGAGAGAAATGATTCCTGCAAATTGTCCTCCAAACACAAACAAATAAATGTAAGACAATCCCCCTGCCCAAACCCTCTAAACTTAAACAAGGAAGTGGGGATAGAAGTGAGGATGATGCAAAGAGGAGACAGCCTGAGAGGACAGGAGTGCTCGGGCTTGGGATGTGGAGGAAAAAGAAAACACTGTGTTTCTGAAGACATTCACGCAGAGCAACAAGCTAGGACGTTAGCAGCAACAATACGGAGGAGGACACCAGGTGTGAAAAGATTAACAGTCAAGACCATGTCTAAATTTTCCCAGTCTTCAAAATATATAAACAACGAATAGTTAAAGGCCAAAGTTGAAATAAACACACAGATAAGAAGACTGGCACTACAGGTTCTTCCCTTAGGCGACCTCTTTCAGGGTGTGAAGAGGGCAGGTACACAATTCTTAAGAGCTCACCAAAATGTCCTGTGTGCTTCAGATTAAACCCTGACCTTAATAGTCACCCAGAACAGCCCTGCACGACACACCTAGGCATCTTTAAAACACGCTACTGAAGGCTATTTTCTCGTCCAGGACTGCAGAACAGGTGAGCCAGCATTTTCTTCCCAGCTTCCCCTCTGTTCTCAATTTCAGTGTGATTCTTCTCAAATGGCCTGCATTCTCAGGGTCTTTTCTTTGATTTCCTGTGGCCACATCCTTCAACCTCTTCTTTCTGTCTCATTTACTCCCCACCTGCTGCTCTGCACTCGGGTGCCGGGTCTCTCTTCCAGGAGGACATGTCTACACGCGACATAATTGGTGTCTTTCTGATCACTCTGATTCACCCCGGCACTCTCCCAAGTACGGCAGAGCTACTACCTCCTTCTTACAGCTCTTGCAGCTTTCCAGTGTGAAAGTTTTAAAGGCCCCACTTCATTCTTTCAGTAGGGGTAAGGTTTACACACTGGCCAGAGTGTGGCAGACAAGGGTTCATAAGGAAAAGAACTGGATACAGGGGCACGAGCTTGTAAGAAACATTTATACTTACAGACGAAAGATCCATAAATGATCCAGTCACATACCATGGAAAGAGAAAGCAAGAAGAAGATGTAATGATGATGGTTGCCAAAACCTGAGTCAGAAAGAAAGAAAACATACTTAATATTTTCCTTTCCTAATGACTCCCCAGACTGCTCTTCGTGAAATATCTTCAAAGCAAACAGAAGAAACAGGCTTGCTATGCTTTTGAATACTACTAAACCAGACAGCTCTGATAGGACAGTCAGGTGTTTGTGTTAAATAATATTTCCCGCTGGGCAGTGATAGTGCACGCCTTTAATCCCAGCATCCAGGAAGCAGAGGCAGGCAGATCTCTGTGAGTTGGAGGCCAGCCTGGTCTACAAGAGCTAGTTCCAGGACAAGCTCCAAAGCTAAAGAGAAACCTTGTCTCAAAAAAATCAAAAATGAAAGAAAAAAAGAAAAAAAAATTCCCACTAGCCTAAAAGAAGACATTTTGCATAGGGCAAAGTTAAGTAGGCAAAACCACCTTTGAACTGCTGTACACTACCAGTGGGAGGTTAACAGGTGAAATCACATCTGGTTCCTTTCTCACAGAATGTGTTTAGGTAAGAACAACCTATGGGCATCAAAGACTAACGTGAAAGGGAACAGAAACAGCAAAACTGAAGAGCAGCAAGTACATAACCTACCTTGGTGGACTACATAGCAAGGTGGGGGAACACGGCCTAAAAGAGGCTGTAGAAGGAAGGGGTAAGGGACTCCAGGCAACCAAAGCTCTTCCTACAATGTGTTAGCTGCTTGATGGTAGAGGTGGGAGCATTTTGGTGCTAACAACATGAATGTTCCTCAGCCTCATTTTCCTCTGAAGCAGCAATATTCATAGCATCTGAATGTACCCACTGCAACAAGCGACCCTTGCTTATGATTATCAGCTGTTATTACTGTAGCTAACACCACTGGATTTTCTGATCCTGCAGTCTCATTTCTAATAACAAGAGGAGATAAGACCTCTCTCACTTCATTGGCCTGTGGTAAGCAAACAGGACTCTGCATGTGGAAACACTATCACATGCAGTTTGGCAAACATAGGACTGCTTTCTTGCTGCCATTCAATCTGGCTGGTATAATGCCAATCACCTAATCTTTATGAGAGAATGGGGCCTGAGAAGATTGGGACCTCAGGAATCACCCAGCTACCTTTCACAGGAAGCAAAGAGAACATCAGAATATATCACAGGAATCTGCCTGACCTGAAGCCTCAAGTTCCTCAGGGGATAAAAGAAAATCCCTACTGAAATCCCTCGTAGCTCTTTCTGTCATCTCTGCTTCTCTGTCCCACCTGAGCACCGAAGGAGGCAGGGGAAGAAGGTAAGTCACAACGTAAGAAAAGAGTGTGACATTTGGAGTGGAAAACGAATACCACAAAATAATCTCAACTGTGTCCACCTCTTGCCCTGAAATGGAAATAGTAGTAACAACCTCACAGGTGCGCTCAGATGACCAAACCGGACAGCACATATGAAAGTATTTCATAAACTCTAAAGTGCTACACAAATGACAGCAACTGTCATCAGCAACCTGTTCATCATTTTCCCAAGTCTTAACCATAGAGATTCTTGAGGAGGAGCTACAAAACGGAGACCTTGGAAAGCCTTCCATTTCTTTTTGAGCCACACAGGTAACTAAACACACTTTACTTCACCAAAGAGCTAAGTCAAAAATTAAGTCTCTCACCTATGCAGCGTCCAGTCCAGAAGCAGTGCTGATCAAATCGAGCCACACAAGAGTTGCATACATGGCAATGCAGTGACCTTAAAGGCTTCCTTATCTGAGGGGAATTAAGAGAGGCCTAAGCAAAAACAGTCTTTGGTAACAGAGCATAAGCAAACCTTTAGTCTTATGTCACAGAAGGCCGGCATAAATAATCCTAATTAGATGACTCACTCGCACAGAAGCCCTGACAGGCCTTACTAGTATTTACTTCTGCACCTCCAGGAGGCTAAGGGAAACTCAAGCAGTGACACAGTCAGCATGAGCACTGGAGTTAAGAAAACGGAAACCTCAGTTTCCTTTCAGGCTCTTCCAACCATTTACTCTCTTCTTCTAAGCCTCAAGTCAACTGCAAAATAGGAGGTTCCCATTTGCATTTTGAGATGATGAGGTGCCTCTGACAGTGAATTCCGACATACACTTCATAATAGGAAAAGCAAATAAAAGCACTACAGATAATTTACGAAGAGTTAACCACAGGGAGCTTTATGAGATTATAAATATTCTTTCATAGGCTCATGGCGGAAATCTGGTCTGACAGTAATACAAAATTAGAGCCAGGGAGAAAAACAAAAGTGTATACACATGCTATGAAGAAATGACAAATGCTTGCATGAGCAACACTACTAAGAATTATGGAACACAAAGTAGTAACAGAAGAGACTCACAAGACATGATGTGCAAAATGACCTGAAGTCCAGACAGCCAGTCTCTGCGAGGGTGACAATACTCTGCAAGACACAAGTCTGGCCTTAGGGTGCGTTTGCCTGGGCAGTCATGCATCGTATGCACTTTTCACAGCTCTCACTCCACTTCCAGCTTCAGAGGCAGCCAGAACCGCAATCTGGAATACTCCCCACCCAACCATTCTGTTCCTGAAATAACGTGACTTTTCAAGGTGTTCTTTCAGGCAGCAGCCAAGAAATCTGACTGCATAAAAATTATACTCCCACACCCTTTACTACCTTCTCTCAAATGGCAAGCACCTTCCAGTTATAGCCTGCTAGGACCAAAAAAAAAAAAAAAAAAAAAAAAAAAAAAAAAAAAAAAAAACCACACACACACACTCACACACCCTACTCATTAAAAATGCAAAATTCATGGATAAAAGTCCAAAGTTATGGCTACAAGCAGGAGGCCTGGGTCTTTCAGACAGGTCTTAGGTAGTAGAAGACAACGTTCTCCCTTACTTCTAAACCCCAGGAGCAAATGCAAAGATGCCATGTCACTGGGCATACTTGAGGAAGAAAGGGGGTATCTTCTCAGCTACTAGGAAGGTGGGACCCACTACAGTCCAGCATCATCACTCCTTCATGGAGCTAGGCATTCTAGACAAAAGGCACTAATCCAAAACTGTAATGAAGGGGGAGATCCAAGAACAAAAATCAACTCTAGAAAAGTATGGTAGGGTGTCACTTTTACAGAAAATAGGCATTTCTAAAACTTAAGCGAAACTGTGTAGGAATCCCATTTTGATGGATCTCTCATCAACCCACACTGACACTGTATCTGTTCAGTGGCAGGCACTACAGATGCAGCTGCACCAAAGGCCAATTCGGCCATGACTTTCAGAAAAAGACATTAAAAAAAAGACTCACCACTTTCCTCTCTTCCTCAGAAGCCTTAGTGAAGCCTGGATCCGTTGCCCAAGTCTTGTAGAAAAAATAGAGAAAGGCTATGATGCTGAAAATGAAAGCAAAATAGAAAGGACTGCCTGCTACATGTTAAAGTCATGTTAAGGAACATACTGAGGAAAGCATCAGTGTGTGACGTGAGCAAATGTTATTACTGACCCTCTGAACCTCTCTTTCATGCAACCTGCTCCCAACTTCCCTATGGACACACACTACCCACCCAGAGTGGCCCTGTTCCATGTTCTAATCCTACACAAGTTTGTTCCTAGTTAGTCAAAACCATTGCTTCTTCATTGTTGAAGCCCATTTTGAATACTAACAAAAGCTGCAATCATTCTGGAGACTGGGAAATATCTAGGCCTCCCCAAATTAACTTCTCAAGGTATAACTGCAGTTTCCCTCAGATTATCGAGAAAAATATTCTCCAAACCACTTTCATAAGCCTTGGGTGAGAGGTTTCAATGCACTTTCCTGTACAGAACTGACTGCATGCGTTTCCTACCGGAGAGTTTACTAACCTGTCCTTTTAACTAATCTGGATTAAAAATTACCCTTCATGCAAAATGAGCACAAATTACACACTACTGGAAATAGGAGTAAGTATCTGCTGAAAAAGATTACAAGGACTAAAAACTGTCCACTTTAAAATGTTTTTAAAGTGGTACTTTAAAAAAATACTAAGTACTATTTTGCTACAGAGAAGAAACAATTATGCAGTAATAAGCCAACGAGACAGCAATAAGCCTGGCCGTGCCCAGTGTAAATATTATTGATTTAGCACAGTAACTATTGCCATACAAGGTGTTACCAAGCCACCTTGTGCTAACTTCAGAACAGAAAAGGAGGCCATAAAACAGATGTTCAATTCTTACTATTCAAAGCGTGGTCCACCAACCAACCAGCAATGAACTTTGAGCTGAATGCCAAGACAAGGAGTGTTCAGGCAGGAGGCTTTCAAGAAGAGGGCAACCTAGGCTATAGAGGCAGTTCTAGGTTAGTCTGAGCTACTGAGTACGACACTATCTCAAAGATCTAACAGAAATGAAATCAAATGGGAAGTGGGAAGGGAGGGAGAGAAAGAAGGAAGAGGAACAACAACAACAAAAAAAATGAGGGACAGGAAGGGAAGAACATAGGCAGACAGTCAGGCAGCTAAGGTCAACTTCTGAACAGGCCACACCGACCGCCCTAGACTGGATTTATGGCGCTCTCCACAGGCTTCATCCCACACTGAAGTTTGAGAAACACTGAGCTAATCCAGAGACTAGTACAAGAATGCCTGGTTCAGACAGACAGAATGAATCCTGCTGGCAGACTGTGCTAGCTAGTTTTATGTCAATTTGAGCCAGTTTAATCATTTGGAAAGAGAGAGAGACCCTCAATTGAGAAAGTGTCCCCACCAGACTGACCTGTGGTGCATTTTCTTGATTGATGATTGATGTGGCAGGGCCCTGCCCTCTATGGTGTTACCCAGAGGCAGGTCCTGGTGTTATAAGAAAGTAGGCTGAGCAAGACGATTAATAGCTCCCCTCCATGGCCTCTGGGAGCAGTTCCTCACCCCAGATTCCTGCCCTGACTTCTGTGGAAGATGAACAACAAGCTAAAAGCTGAAAAAGCCCCTTCCTCCCTAAGTTGCTTTTGACCATAGTGCTGTATCACAGCAATAAAAGCCATAACCAAGACATTTAGTTTATCACAGTTGATATATATGTGAGAGTACTTTTAAGAAAGATATAGAGGCTATATAAATTCTATGAAATGGAAGTTTAACAAAGGTTACACTGAATGAAGAGGAACACTTAAATGATACACAAAATGAATTTTTATTAAAAATTATAGATGCAGTTTTCCTCTACTAAGTCCTAATAATTTACATGTTATAGCCTCAAAATTCCTTTGGTTCAGGCTTGGGGTAGTCCTGCAGGGTAAGCTGACGGAACCTGGTGTTTCCACTATAACTTTAAGACAAGCCCTAGAAGCATCACTGGCTTCCCTCTCCAAAATAAAGGGATCTGCACTTTAACCCCTCACATGGAAGGCAGACAGATTCCTCATTTCTGTGTTAACCACGAATACTCTCTACCACCTTACTTTTAAAGCCACAATTACAAAATGTTCAAGACTCAACTTCATTATCTCTCTTGCTTGTCTTTTCAGATTTGTAGAAAGACTTCACCTTTTCCTGAACCCAGGAATGCTCTCTATGGCTTTCAGAATTTCAAATACAGTATCTGGAGATGTGTTGGCTTCCCTTGTAAGCTGGTGGCACTACTGAAGATGCAGGGCTAAAACCTGCTCCCCTACAACACGACCACCTGGCTTCATCCCTCGGACTCTCTGCCTGTAGTCCACACTACTGCTCTCCTTTAGCGTTACCTGGCATCAGCTTATTCCCGCATTTCTTAAAGGCTCCAGAGTGACAATGTCATCCCAAATGACATCTCCCAGCATGTGAAACTGGGAGGAGTGATGCCATCTCTAGGGTAGCAGCAAGGCTATTCCTCACATCCCAGTTTACTGGCCATGCTCCTCTAAATAACATGCTTGCATTATTTACCATTTTCTCCAAAAAAATAAAATTCAAGAGGGCATCACACGTTAGGTCTGTACTGATCATTTCAGAGAACAGCTGTTGTCCTTTGCCTGGAGACTCAAGTCCTTGTACTACTACACCAGAGCTCAGTCACCCACCCAGTCACACAGGTCAGTGTAGCCACTCAAAGTTCCCAACTCTCTCTTCCCTCTTTTCTTCTTCTTTTCCTGTCTGGTGCTAAGTATCAAACCCAGGGTTTGTGCTGGATCTGAATTCAATGTATAGCCCAGGTCAGCCTCAAGCTTTCCATTCTCCTACCCATCTCCCAAGCGCTGGAGTCACAGACACGCATGCATGCATCAGCACAGCAAGCTCCTGAGTCTCTGCTACTTGACTTAAAAACTAAGTCATACCGACAGCTGACTGAAACCACGAGGGCTTTTCATGTACCCAGATCAGACTTTAGTACAGCCAACATCGTAAAGGAAGCACTCAGTGGTTTATCATTTCTTTACCAAGTCCTAATTGTAGCTTGAATCATTATTAACGTTTTCTTTCCTTTCATCCAGTCCCTCTCATAAAAGCAAACTGAACACATAAAAGAGACCAACAGAAAAAGATCACTGAGTTGTCCCTAAGACACAGTGTATTATTTAAAAATACCAATTATGTAATGGGGACTCTGCACAGCCTCTAGACATCAACAGTATAGTAATTCTTGCAGCCACTCCAAGAGCTTGGAACTGCTGTCCTCAACAAACATAAACCTGAAGTCAAGTAACTTGCACAATAATACATATTAATAAAAAGAAAAGGTAATTCTTGTTAGTACAGTGGTGAGTGTCCTTGCCTATCTTGTGGGAGACTGGGGTTCAAGTCCCTGACAGGGAGGAAAGCCAGCCTTTACGCTGGAGCACTCAGGAGATGTATCTCAGCAAGTTTGAGGCCAGCCTTGTCATGACAGCCAAGTAGGGCAGCTAGGTCTACAAAGTGAGACCTCATCTGAAATAAACAAAACAAGAAAAAGGTCCTGAAATTCAGAAGCACGCTGCCTGATAACACACTGGCTATAGGAAGAAGCCCTTGGTAAATCCTGGCAGCCTGAGCAATGCAAATTTAAATATTTAGTTGAGGTCTCTACAAGAAAAAACAGCAGCAAACCCACAGGGCAGTTCCAGCAGCATGTAGCGTTCATCCTGGAAAACACTACCCTTGGTGAAGTGTGCCACCTACTGGTTCACATGATTTCACAGCAGTATGGTCAAAGTGGTGCTTCAAGGTTCAGCATGTGACATATTCCATTGTGTTCATGCTGACATCCCCAGACCCTATCTAGTGTGAAAATCAATTCCCCTAACATAATATACCTTCACAAGTATCAAGTAGTTCTTAGTTACAGTCAAGTGAGAATTAATGAGGTTAATAGATTACACTGGGATTATATGTTTTGCTAATTTTTGATTCTGTAAAACCAAAATAATCTGGTGTGCAAAATCTGGAATAACTGAAATTGCTTATGTTTTAAAAATTATTCAAAAACCACCATTTCAAACATTGCTCATTGACACAAAAGTATGAATCATTCCTTTTTAGTATAATGCCCACTGTCCCAGCATCTAAGAGCACTGGGTCACCTGTGAATGACGTAGTAGAAACTATATTGTCCTAGGTGGTGATACGAAAGCCAGTGTTAATTAAAACCCTCATCAAATCAGTAATTACAAGACAAAGGTTAGAGGTAATTCTTTTAAAATCCCAGTTACATCCATGGTATTTATGCTTTTCATTTAGGTTAAAGGAAAACAAACCATGTTAGAGATAATGAAACAGCATTAAAGGAGAAGCATGGCATGACGGCTGTAGACCTATGCACGCTGAGAACTCATATGCCCACCCCATTTATTCCTGTGGGAAAGATTCTTAAATTTCCCTTTTGCATTACCTCGATAAATATCCTCTTCTTTCCTTTCAAAAATATTACCAGAAAGAAACACAGAAAGTAAGGCAATAAACTAAAAAGCACATCTCTTCCCCCCACACTTCCTCTTTCCCTGGCACATAAGCAGTAATAAAATGGTCTCACAGGGAGGAGAGAAGGAAGTCTGGAAAGAGACAGAAGCCTGGACATGTTTACAATGTTAAAAATGGATATCATCCAAAGAGCAACCCCCCTTCAGGTTTTAGGTGGCTGAATCTGGTCACCATTAAGAGGACCTGGGTCCCTGTCTTCAAGGAATAAACATACTCACTAGACAGAAGATCTATTTGAAACCACACGAGTAGGCCATGAAAGAATAACATGGGCCATGACTTAAAATTTTAAGAGGACCAAGGATGAAGCATGGTAAAGCACACATAAGGGGTAGTTTTCTGAGACCTGCCTCACACCCACTCAAAGCACACTTAATGTTGCTGAGAATCCCTGCCCGAGCCACTAGCTCTGAATTGCTCAGCATTACTGAGGAAGCCATATTCCCCCATCTCTCCCACACAGCCAATTTTGGTATTCAGAAGACTTACTCATCAACGTAACTGCTGACTGAGTTAAAAGAACCATCTGACCTTGAAGTATCTCAAAACACCAACACGTTGTTATGGGCCCAGGTAAAGCAGTATGCATTCTATTGCCATTCTCGAGGAAGGAAGGACACTGGAGACTAATGTCTGCACAGCACCAAGCAGATTTAACAGAAGCAACTATATTCAACATTAAGCTCAGTCAAAATTAATATGTGAGTGCAGACACAAGTTATAGCTACTAGATATTTTTCTAATATCTAAAGTGCTAATAATGGCATTACTGATTTTGAAAGTAAAACGTGGTATGTGTTTCATTCAAACTTAAAGGATATCAGGAAAGAATAGGACGAACCAAGTCATAAATATCCAAAAAATGGAACTTAGCAGAAAGACTGTTGGTAAGTACACAAGGTTCTTATAGCCAACCAAAAACCTGGAAAAAAAAGTAAACATAAGATGTTAGTGAAGTAAGGAATTGGTGTGGTTTCATGTCAATTCAGTTCTAACTCCCCAACAACAAGTTGCCCCTGCTTATATGTCAGTTCAATCTTTCACGGGAGAAAACTGTACCATAACCTTCCAAAAGCACACATCCCAGTTCTTCTAAGCTATTTCATAACTATTTCATTTATAACAATACTTTTCCAGTGAATATTCGGTATTTCTATTGCAATACTGTATTTTTTCATGTAATTTTGAAATATACCAACACAGACATGAAATACGTGGAAATTCACCTTCGTGTCTAAGCAAGCTTTTGCCAAGTGGGCTGCCCTATGTAAAAAACAGCAGGTGTACAAGCTGACGCATGAACTAGCGTGAGGAGCAGTCACAACACGAAAATACACATCAGCTAAAATGTCACCACGGCACTAACAATCTCAGTCCTACAGCAGGCAGCTAATGCTCTTGTGTGATTTGTTTAAAAGGTGAATACTGTAGTTTCAAAAGTAAAACATAAAAACGTATATCAAATATACGCTTGAAACATCAAGTTCAATATAGTTATCTTATAAACAAATATACTTTACCTAGGTAAGATTTAACTGGAAATGGCTAGTGGTGGGTTAAAAACGGGGGGGGGGGGGGGGGGGAGAGGTGGAAGCAAGGGCTGGCAACTGAGGCCTATGACAGAAACACCTGAAAATTTGGTTGGTTAAAAGGAAAAAAAAATGCTACAATGACTACAGCCATAATTAGGATAAAAGCCTATCTGAGAAGAACCAAAGACCTCAACCTCTGGCATATGTCTGGTAAAAATGGAATCTACTGTAACCTCCATGTCTGAACTAAGATTGTACAGGGGAATAAAAAGTGCACTTGGTCTAATAAAACAGTGCAATGAACTGCCAAATCTACAAGAACTTGTTATTTCTGATAGGAGACATAGAAGTCTGGACCAAGAAGCAATCGCCCCTCGAGCCAAATAACAACAGAAGCGTGCAGCTGCTTACCTGCGTGAAACGTAAACTCTAGAGGAATATGAGAAAACTAACTAAGGCAGTGGACCAACCTGTCACCTGCACTTGACTCCTATCTGAAATGTATTCCCATGACAATCATGGTGGCTGAAGATATCAAACCAAAGCTAGTCACACAATTATTTTTTAATAATTTGGATTTTAATAAACATTCAAATAATTAAACAAAATGTTCCTGTTGAGAGTATGAATTGCTAGGTAAGCCCTTGCTGCGTCTTAAAAAAAAAATCTAATGACTGATTCCTGCTAGTGTGGCATAAAGTGTATTCAAACATATAGTGAAAAATAAGTATATTTAGGTCATGTCTTCTAAATCAGACAATTTTAGGTATTTTGCTATATTTTAGAAATTTGAGCTTTCACATTTAAATTCTAGTTTGTTTCCATCTAACTATCCTGGTCTTTGGGTGACTAAGTAAAGATTCCTGTAAGACTGACTTTCTTATGACAGAAAGCAGTGCATGCTTATTCTAGAACACGCAGGCAGCAAAAAGTCTTGGACGGGCACATGAGTCTCAGCCGGCAGGCTGCAAACTGTCTTCCAGTTCTTTTCTATGGATCCTTATCTTTACAGCTTGTCTCATTCAGAGAATGAAACGTTCAGCAGCACTTTCGTGGGCTTTACATTATAGGGAGGTGCCAGGAAGACAGTTAAGATGCAGACCTGCATCAGGACGGCCTCACAAGGGGTGGGGTCTGAACCCAGGTCCGAGGAACACCAGCAAGGCTCAGGGAACAAGCTTGTGTTCCAGAAGCAGAAAGAAGGTGCAGGGCAGTGTGGGGATGGACAAGGGATGAAAGCAGCAGGGAGGGAATCTGGTCTGGTTTTTTTTTCTGAGCATAACAGTTAAGTTTTAAGGGAGATTTTAACAAGAAAACCAGGCAGAAATGCCAAGCCTTGACTGTTAAGTGGGGATACCCTGTAGGGATGAAGGCAGGAGACCAGCTGGGAAGATTGGCAGGAATTCTTTATGAAGGGCTAAATGTTAGGACTGAAGGCAAGGGGAGAGTCAAGGATGCGAGGAACTCGAGGATGACACCCCCATCCGTGTGAGAACTGACACCTTGCCACTAAGGTGGGGAATGGGGGAAGAGACTGGGATGTGACATGATTGATTCCAAGTACAGACAGTGTACCAGACAATGTTCTGAGCATTTACATGTATTAGTCATGAAATGGGCATCATCACAATTATCTTCACTTAGAGATCAAGAAACTGAGGCGCAGAGAGGAAGAACAACTTGTTTTAGATCAGACTGGTATACATTAAAACTGAATCTGGATCCAGGCAATGACTTGCTCATCAGTACAATCCTGCATATTTCTCTGTGGGTTATTTTTAAAGAGAACTACAATGTATTTACTTTCATTTACCCCCCCCCCCCATTATATTAAGGTTGCTTCAACTAAAACCATCATGTGGAAAAATAATTAGTATAAAATGAATTTAGCTCTTAAAAGAGAAAAAAATGTGAAAAATGGGTAAAATGATTCAGGACATAAAATGGTAACAGAACTTTATCACGGACACACTGAATGATACAGTGTGTAACCCACAATATTTATTTTTCACCAATCGTCTGCTTTCAGCCCAAAGCTGTACCACCAAATCTTGTTCTTCCTACCATCCTGAGGATGTTGTCACATGATTCAGTAATATTTATAGCTCAACATCAATTGGAGATTCCAGTTGACTTAGAACAGCCTTGCAAAGACTAATATACACACCTTGGAAACAGAGATGTCAGAAAAAACAACGCTACTAGAAGACATCCTTTTAAAAGCCAAGAATCTGAATTGAAGTTCAGGATGTATCCAACGGCCCACAGGGTAACCACAGAGAGTATCAGCAGCAGGAAGAGCTATTGAGAGATTAGATTTTAGAACTGTGGATCACACCTCCTAACAAGAATTAGTTCAGTACAAGAACTGCTTCCTAAGTACAGAACAAACAACTTAACCAAACTAGCAGATTTTCTTCAAATAGTTGTCAAATTTAAAAATATGATTGATTCATACACCTTAGAGATAATCTTATAAATTTTGCTTAATAACATTTTCCTTTTTCTTTTCCTCAAAAAATGGCTTGTTTAAAAGGAAAGTGATAATAAAAATTAAAAGTTTCAAAAATAATTGAACATTGACGGGATGGGCCAAACAGGCGATTTAGTTTAGTAATCGAGATGGTCTATGTTGGAGAGAAATTTGGGGGCAGTCAAGATGCAAATATCATTTAAGGGACGGATGAATGGGTAGAAAAGTTTTCTAGGACAGAATCTTGGCATCTCTACTCCTAAGAAGTTGGAGAGTAACAGCCCCTTTCTTCACCCCAACTGAAAACTAAGCATAGTACTCACAGGGATTTTCTATGTAAAAATCTTGCATCTGTTAGTCAGAATTATCCTTCAATTATAATTACTAATATTGCTTGAAAATACACTACCATATTTGAGAAAAAAAATTAATCAACCAATACCCATTTTTATCATCGTGAGTTATATTCACAACTATGGCTTAGTTTTCTTAGACATTTGAGAGAAAGCTGAAGTTCCTAAACCATTTTTTACTGTTTAGCTTACTTTAAGTTCAGAACACTATAGAGAAGAATTGTTAAGTTAAAAAAAAGCTATTTTCAATAGGAAAATAAATCTACATAAAGACTAATGGGGCTGGACTAATATGGCCATTAGTGATGTGATGAGGTCACGTTCTAGTGACAAACTGACAGACAGAAGGACCAACCAGAAGCACATCACCATGGATATGGGGTAAGACTGACAGCATATACTACCTAAGGAGATCAGAAGGCTTAGTCACAGGTGGGCAGGAGCAGGAGGCCAGTCCTGAGACCTCACACTGCAAATGTCTACTAGACACTGAACTGGGGGGTCAAGTAGGTGCCACTCTAAGAATCAACCCCATTTTGCATTTCAATTCATTCCTTAGGTAATTAGCAAATATCCATCAGGTAACTCATAGTTTGGGTGCCATCCACCTGAGAATTAATGTTATGACAAAGATGTCATTAGCAGATCCATAGCAATACAATCAAAGTTTAATCTCCAGCCTCTTCTGTGGCCCTAGAAACAAAAACTAACAAAAACTTTTATCACACAGTATACCTCGCATTTATGTAGCCATCTCCAAAGTCTAAACTTTTTGTTCACTCTCCTCTTGGCTTCTGTTTTCAGCATGTGAATAATGAGCTGGTTTTTATTTTGTATAGCCATATCAAGAGGTGTTTCTCCCTTTAAAAAAAAATCAATTATATTTTTATTTTTGGATATAGTACAGGTAATAAAACACTTTTTCATTAGATTCATATATTCAATACATTTCTTCTAAGTGTAGATATTATTGTTAATATTTATATTGTGGCATCTAAAATCCAAATGAATAGCTACCAGGGCATTAAATATCCTCCATCTTTGGCTGAAGAGATAATGAACTAGAAAAGCGAACACCAGGTTATACCTTAGCATTTCGGATGTCCAGGCTGGAACCAGCTTCCAATAGCTTATCAACTGCACTGACATTTCCTGACGCAACTGCCCAATGAAGTGCAGTATTCTGATGTGTTTTGTCAACAACACTGAGAGAAGGATTAAACTTTAAAAGAAATCCAGTTGGTTCTGGCCTGTGTCAAGACAATAAAGGCATTAGGAGGGAGGAAGATGTGAGGAGAAAATGCAAACAGAGAAATTTTAAGGTAGTATATCAAGTAAGCATTCTGAAGAACAAGAATATTGGCAGCTGTACAAGTATGTTTTCCTCTTAAAAAAAAGGGGGCTATTTTTATTTATGTTTAGGTGTGTATATACATATGTGTGCAAGCCAGAGGAGGCCAGAGAAGGGTGTCTGATTCCCTGGAGCTGGAGTTGCAGGCAGTTGTAAACCACTCTACAGTGGGTTCTAAGCCAGAACTCTGGTCTGGTATTCTGTAAGAGCAGCAGGAGCTCTTAGGCACTGAGCCATCTCTCCAGTCCCAAATGTCTGTTACTTAAATACTCCAGATTCAGAATTACATGATCATGCTCGGGGCAAATGATAAACTTGATAACCTCACGATCTAAATTAAGCCTTATGCTGCTATAGCATGTGCAAACAGTAATAGCAAATGACCAGTTCTGTTCTAGTTACTAGCAGAGAGGAGGAAACAAACAAGACAGCTCTTAAATGGCAGCCTGCTGTATCAATGACATACTTTAGTTAGCAATTCAGAAGATGAGGAAAATTCTCTTCATGTTTTTGTTCTATATAGTGATTAGTATTTTTAAAACTGTCAATTTAACCTTGGCTACTATTAAACGGTGTACAACCGAACACTAATTGCATGTCTTACTTGAGCAGATAAACTAAAAGCTACCTTTACACTCTCTTTCTATTACCTACTAGGGAAAATGGGTGCAAACATAGGCCGATATTCCTTTCCCAAAATACTTGGAACCAGAAAGGTATCTTGTATTTTCTTTATGCTGCTCATCCTTAAGGAGTAGTACTTTAGGGTATGCAACCAGTCTAAACTGAAATTCATTTGCTTCATATACATCTTATATATAGTCTAAAGTTATATTTTCAATGATTCTTTGCATTATGTATGGTATAATAAGGTATCATGTTGTCTAAATAATTCAGATTTTGAATATTTAGGACTTAGAATTCCAAAATTAGTAATGCGCAACTTGTACAGACATTATATTGTCTTAAAAAAATAAGATTTTAAACATTTAGGACTTAGGATTCTGAGATTAGGAATGTTCACCTTTTAGATTTAGGAAGCGATAAGCTAAGCCAATCAGTGGTGGTGCATGTCTTTATTTCCAGCACTTGGGAGGCAGATCTCTGAGTTCAAGCCAGCCTGGTCTACAAAGTGAGTTCCAAGACAGCTAGGGCTACAAAGAGAAACCCTGCCTCAAAACATACATACATGCAAATAAATGAAAAAGAAAGTGATAATCAAGCAAAGAATATAATGAAATTTTTTTTCCTTTTCTCTCTTTTTTAATCATCAGTACTTTCCCTTCTTTCAGGAGATCTACCCAGTAAGAATAAGATCTGACTTTAATTACTCTATTAGCTCTAAGAATATTTCTAATCAAATGCTACCTGTGACCCCACTGCTACCCAAAAAGACCAGAAGAATGGTCCTCTAACAAGGCCAGCTACAGCAAGAGCTGTGTCGAGGATAAGCAGACCTGGGGATTCAGTACAACGCTGGAAACAAATTGATAAGGAGAAAACTATAACACACATGTGTGTACAAGGAATGATGATAGCTGGACCACATGGTGGGCATTAAGTAAATGTGCTTATGAATATGTATCCGATCACATGCTGTAACAGACTCTTGTCACACACCAGCTCTATCGGTGTCTTCAGAGCAGTCAGCAATAGCAGAGAAACTCAATTTCACTGCTGTCAGAAAAGTGAGCTTACCATAGAGATTTATGATTACGAGAACATTTAAATTTGTTATCTTTTCATGTACAAAAGAAGAAATAAGTCAATTAATAAACATATGCTAAGGAATATCAACTCTTTAAACTTTCAAACTTTTCATCAAAGCTAACAAAACAATGTCCTTCAATGGTGCATTTTAAGTATAGACGGTCATGAACATGTATAAAATCTTCAGCATGTACTAGCAACTCACAGACCAAGATACTTGAGATTATATTTACAGAAAACTTATAAGGACCAAGAAGCAGAAGGAAGGGATCCAGTAACTCACCCAATGACTTTGTACGCTGATAGCATAAGAGGCGTCTGGCCATTGACATCTGTCATATTCACACTCTAGTCAAAAGGAATCAATTAGCAAAACTGAGAATATAGTATAAAAAGTTGCATTTCTTAGTAAATAAATACTTTAACACATTCAGCCCATCACTGCTCTACAAAAATAGTTCAAATATCATTTAAGTTAAAAACAAAAAAAAAGGTTGCTTTTACAGGGTAAAAACCCATAGAAGAAGGGCTGGAGAGATGGCTCAACGGTTAAGAGCATTGCCTACTTTTCCAAAGGTCCCGAGTTCAATTCCCAGCAACCACATGGTGCCTCACAACCATCTGTAATGAGATCTGGTGCCCACATCTGGCCTTCAGGTATACACACAGACAGAATATTGTATACATAATATATAAATAAAAAAACAAGGGAGAATCTGAATATATGATATAAAGTGTTCTATGATGCAAAAGGAAGAGAGGACAGCTGACAGTCACCATCAAATATGACACAGAGATCTAGATGACATATGATTTAAACCTTGACACATGGATTCACACTAACATTCATCCAATAATAGTGAATTACCTATCTTCAGAGTCATTTTTTTTTTTTTTTTGCACTTGCTTCAAACAGTTAAACAAGAAAAATTCAAAACTCTTTATATTTTCTGGAAGAGAAGGAAAAGGGAAATCATATCCCAGTAAGGACACACAGTCCTTTCACACACAGTGGCTCTCATCACGTCGGAAGAGTCTAAAGTTCTGAGGGTTCTCAAGGCCCGGGAGAACCAGAACTTGGAAGAAGCACAAAGGTCTCCCCCTCCTACATCTTCCCAATATGAAGCACAGGAGGAGGCTATAATTATTCTACTTCCCTGGGCTGTCTGAGAGAAAGTGCTTATAGAGGGAGAACAACCAATCCAATGGCATTTGTGCAAACACGCTTTCACACCCATTCCAGACAAGACTGCTAACACATAAACCACCTTGCTGTCAGAAAGCGCACTCCATCCAGCAAGCACAGCTCACAGCGAAACTCCCACTGCTGACAGCCTATAATTTAACCTGTGCTCTGAAGGACATCATTTTCATGGAATTACTCAGAGAACAATAAATAAGATGCAAACATTCAAACCGGCCTCCCATTTGAGTCCAAATAATGAAAGCAAACGACGGGTTAATAGTGATCTGACTACCATTTCTACACTCAAGCAAAAGAAAAATACAGGCTTTGAGGGCATGTTTCTGAAAAACCCTGAAAATTACTGGTCTCGTCAGAAAAACTATTACAGGCTTACAAGTTTAAGAAACATTAAATGATGCTGAGCTAAAATAACCTGTCTCTCCCCCTTAATGTAGTCAAAAACCCCAGTGCTGAACAGCTAGGTTGGCTTACCAAGGTTAATTCTGAGTATGTGAACATCCATTAACCTATAGTTTAAAAGTCAGAATAGATTAGGGCCAACAACCTTCCCGATACCTTCAGATCACACTACCTGGAATACAGGAACATTTCAGAACATACCTGTCCCTTCGAGATGAGATAGGCTATGATCGGCATGTGCTGAAAAAGGACAGCCAGATGAATGCTGCTGAACCCCTCCCCGTCTATTAGGGTGGGGTCTGCACCATGCTGGAGTAATAATATGACCATAGGCAAATGCCCTTGTCTGTAAATAGAACAATTTTAAATGTATTGCGTTCTGAGGAAGTAGAATTAAAGCAGAAAAAAAAATATCCAGGAAGAAGCTACATTTCTACATGAAGGATTCTGGCTGGATGAAAGAATGCTCTCCAATAGGAAGATGTTTTAAATACTGGCAGTTGTACATTTTTATTTATTTTTAGGTGTGTATATACATGTGTGTGCAAGCCAGAGGAGGCCAGAGCAGGGTGTCTGATTCCCTGGAGCTGAAGCTGCAGGCAGTTATAAACTACTCTACAGTGGGTTCTAAGCCAGAATTCTGGTCTGGTCTTCTGTAAGAGCAGCAGGGGCTCTTAGGCACTGAGCCATCTCTCCAGCCCCAAATATCTTTTACTTAAATACTCTAGATTCAGAATTACATGATCATGCTCGGGGCAAATGATAAACTTGATAACCTTACACTTTAAATCAAATGCTATGCTGCTAAAGCATGTGTAAACAGCAACAGCAAATGACTAATGCCAACAGTGGAACTGGTTCAGAAACTAAAACATAATCATACGCTAGAAATATAAAATTAAGTATAATTATCAGTGTAATTCTGAAAATGTTAAGAACCATATATATGTTTATAAACCATATTAAAACCCATATACATATAAAGAACCATATATGTTATGTATATGATACACACATAGATACATATATGTACGTGTATCTCCAAATGTAACTCATTTTCATGTAAACTAACAACATCAGCAGCTTGAAGTAGAAGAGTAACCCTTGGGTTCTTCAAAACTCTTGCCTGTGGAGAACAGATCCAGTGCTCTGCTTTGCAGTAACAACTAACTGTTCACTTCAGTTCCAACCTCACCACACAGAGTGGTCAGGCAGACAGACTCATTCCCTCAGCATCACAGGATCAGTGGATCACACAGCAAACGGGGAGGCTAGATATCATAACTGTCACGGTCAGCCAGCCTACTCAAGATCATCATGCATCAACTTCAAAGGCGTTTACCCATTTGATCTGAAATATACTTTACTCCTATTCTGTGAAAAATAAATCTCTTTATTCTATCTATCTATCTATCTATCTATCTATCTATCTATCTATCTATCTATCTATCTATCTATCTATCTTTTTTGTGTTTTCAAGACAGGGTTTCTCTGTGTAGCCCTGGCTGCCCAGAAACTCACTCTGTAGACCATGCTGGCCTTGAACTCAAGGGATCCATCTGCCTATTGAGTGCTGGGAATAAAGGCCTGCACCACTACTGACTGGCAAAATCAATCTGAAAGGCTGGAGAGTGAGTTTACAGTTGAATTACTGCTTTAATTCACACAAACCAAATAGAAGAGATGTTCATTCCAGTTTCGAAACAGAAATTCTAATACATTTGAGTCTGATAACCATACTGCAGCACAGGGCCAAACACTAAACAACTCTTCTGGAAACGTTAAAACAGTACTTCATTTTGAAAAGAGGAAATAAAAGAAAAGAAAACCATTCTCCCGCCTGCAGCTGAGGTTGAGACCTGCTCCCACAAGCCACACAGCTTAACGTCAGCTTGGAAAGACATCTTACCGGATGGCCCAGTGAAGAGGAGTTGAATTTAAATCACCACCCAACTGATCTATCACAGCACCTTTGGAAATATAAAACCTGTTAAAAGCAACAACAATAAGACATGAAACTTAAGATTCATACTGAGAAAGAAAAGTCCTTCCTCTATCTCCCCACCTGCCCAAGACAAGGTCTCATGTATCCCAGCCGGGCCTCAAACTCGCTATGTTGTAAAGATGACCGGAACTAACTTCTGGTCCTCCTGTTTCCACGTCCTGGGTGCTGGGATTAGAGGTGTGCATCATCACATCCAGTTTGCACGTGGCACTGGGATCCAACCCAGGGCTCTGTGTCTGCTAGGTTAGCACTCTACCAACCCAGTCTAACTTTTTCTCAGCACTATGTTATAAAACAGAAATTAGAGTAACTCTCCTGAAGGGCCCAAACCTACAGAATCTCAAAAATATGTAGGACAGCAGCAGACAACTCTCTGGTGAAACAACAGTCCATGTATAATTATTTCTGCTATAAATAGCATTCCACTATCACCCACATAGTTACAACACGTAGTAACTTCCCTGAACATCTTAATGACTATAGTACTCTTATAGCTTCAAAAGAGAAACGGTGAGATTTTATCAAAATCTCAAATTTTCAAAAGAGAGAACGGTAAGATTTTATCATTTTTAGCAGTTCATAATTAGAAGCAGCATGTGAGAAGGATTTTTTAAAGTAGCAAAAAAATGAATTTAAAATCATTTTAGACAAATTAGAAATGTTTAGATAAATTATGAACGTTCCATTTTTGTGAACATAGAATATGGGGTACTGCTACATTGAACCTATAAGGTAATAAAAACAATTTTCATCTCTAGTTTAGAGTTTATTTTCTTACTTCAAAGATATGCTTTGTATATCACATTATCTAAAGAATAAACCACAAGTTTGTCTGTTGGTATGATCTGTTAGATTTTAAACTAATAAATTTAGTTCTTTAGGCCTCAAGGATTTTATACATATAGTCCTCTGATAAGACCATGTACACCCAAATACTCACTACCCACTGCCATTTTACACACTAAAGTAGAAATTGTTACACCAAACTGTTAGGAAGCTCCACCCAGCCCCTCTCCTCCCATTCCAGACCCTGTCTGTCCCTGAAAAAGTCCACAAATGGTGGCTTCATCCCCAGAGGGCATTCAAAGCCCCCTCCTCGTGGCTTCCCATCATGGTTTCAATTCTTCCCCTGGGATCACTCGGGATTGCTTTGCTCAGATTAAAAACCTTTCACAAACAACAGGTAGGCAGCAGAGCATCCTTTATAAAGAACCATTCCATGCTCACTTCAAACATATTCCACATTTAGCTTTTCTCAAAGTTTAATTCTCTACCTATCTATTCCTCCTGCTGCTAGAACACAAAATGTTTCAATGCTTTTTCCAGAATCAGCTTCTCTCCTGAGACTGATGTAATGCTAGTCCTTTTTTTTTTTTTCAAAACACATCTGCTTTTATTTACTAGCCTTTATCTTTATGATGGTCCTCTTCAACTCTACAGTAAGACTGCATACTCCAGGTATTCATTTACAATACAAGACCATAGGTGGCCCAACTCACACACACACAAAAAAAACAAGACAAGAGTGAGTTCTAGAACCACAAAGACCAGTTTACACGCGCACACACCCCCGTCTTACTTTACAAGCTCCAGTCTGTTGTTAATGGCAGCCCAGTGAAGAAGAGACACATTTTCTCTGTCTGGCTGTCTGACATCATATCCTGCTTCTACCAACTCTTTACATCGTTCAAAAATTCCATATCTTAAATAAGAAAAAGAAAAGGATAGTTAATACATTATAATAATTTTATGTGTAAAATTTCTTCCCTTTATCATGACCTTTTTTATTTTTATTTTTATTGTGAATCTACACAACTCTCTAATCAAATGTAAATACAAAGTTCCTCAGTATACTTAGAGGAATCCCCGCAGATGCCAACATCTGTGCATATTTAAGTCCTTTACATAAAACAGTGTCATATATAATAATTATGCATATCTTCCTACATACTTAAGTCAATTATAGGTTACTCACAATATAGATGCCATGTAAACAGCTGTCATACCATATTGTATAGGTGACCAAGACGAAGCTTTACAATTTTATGAATGTACAGTACAAGTGCTGGTGCAGTATTTCTTGAAAACTTTTTTTTTAAATTTTAGAAAAAGTTTTTATTTTTCTGGTTTTCACCACAATATTACACATAGTCTTATAATACAGCAATGTTTCATGTTAAACTATACTTTCTTTGTTTCGTGTGGTTTTATTTTCTGTTTCTACCCTACGTTAATATGGTAGCTATTTCTCTGCTAGTCTTAGTGTTCCAAGGTTTTCAGCTTTTGTACTTACTGCCTTCATCTGGTTTTTCTTCCCCAGTTCAGTATTACTGACAGAAATAGAACAAGGTTTGAAAGTACCTTTTAGAATTATAGAAAATAGAAATTTCTTTTAACTTTGTGGAAGACTGTTGATTGATATCTGACCAAGGTGTTGGTATTTACTTATTTCCTACTTTAAAGTCACACATTTAGAAAATATTAGGTAAATTGTGAGTGTGGTTGCCTACTACATATAGAAACACTGGGTACTAGGCTTCCTGAGTCATGAATCCTTTAAAATCTTGCATTAAAGATTGTCATGAAAACAATAATTTTGAAGCACTATGGAACTATAAAGGAGACCAATGAGCAATAATGATGTTTTCAGTAGAATACAAATTGTATTCACACTGATGATGTTTTATTATAGTAAAGTATAAAATAGATGTGCCATTTCTAGTTGTGAAATAGTTGCACACATACAGCACTCAAAAGAGGAATTGCTCCTCACAATGCATGTATTCCAGTAAACAGTTCTGCTCTCTGTCATCCTGCTTAGGTGGTCCCCTTCAGCTAATAGACTTTCTTTTTTTTTTTATTGAAAAAAAAAATTTCCGCCTCCTCCCCGCCTCCCATTTCCCCCCCCCCCTCCCTTTTCCCTCCTCCTCCCCCCACTCTTCTCCCCCTCCCCCCACTCTTCTCCCAATCCAAAGAGCAGTCAGGGTTCCCTGCCCTGGTGAAAGTCCAAAGTCCTCCCCGCTCCGTCCAGGTCTAGGAAGGTGAACATCCAAACTGGCTAGGCTCCCACAAAACCAGAACATGAAGTAGGATCAAAACCCAGTGGGAAGCACATATTTTAATTAAGGGAGCCATCTTAGGGTTGAAAACATTTTGAACTCAAGATTGGTTGAAACTATGCTTACTTAACTTCACAATGGAGAATTGTTTGATACGGTCCAAATCTAATTAATGCACGAAGGGAACATAACGCAAGCCAAAGTAAGTTCAGTGTATGATCTGATGGATTAATTCATGTGGAGCTGAAACAGACTTTCTTAAACTTTAGTGCTCACACCTGTCCCCTGCAAGAATTGCACTTGTCTAAGTACATATCGTGTTGGCTCCTGACAAGTCTTTTTTTTTTTTTTAATTCAAAATGTGTTTATTAGGATGGTTCCCACTCATCTCGAATCAGATGTTTTTAAGTGCTGCTTCCTCCTAAAGGAGTGTCCTTCTGTCAGCCTTGCTTTTCCGCCTGTTGGCTGACAGAGGACAGTGGAGCAGCCGACACACAAGACCTGTTTGTGCATGGCTAAAGACTGTGGTGATTTTACAGCATCCTCCTGACTTATCTCTGAAGCAAAGTGCACCTGACAATGCAGACAAAACCCTAAAAGCAAACTTGGAATGGAATAAATTCAACAAGAAATGGCCAAAATGTAGATCCAGGCAAGGAGGGAATGAGGAGTCCTTCCTGGAGAAACTAAAAGATGATAGACATGCTGTATTTTAAGAAAGGGGGCATTCTGGACAGGAGAAACAGCATGTATAAAAACTGAGATGTGAAATATACAGATAGATGTTTAATGAAACAGAAGCAACTGCACAAACAATATAGTAGAGAAGGAAGAGACGAGTAGGAAGGGCAAGAGGTAAGACCACTCAAGGTAGAAGAAGATAAGACTCTACAGTTCAGTGGGAAACCAAGAGAGTAACTTGAAAAGAAAAGTCCCGGGAATTTAAGTTTTAAGAACGATTACATTAGTGGCAATATGGAAGCTACTCAGATCAGCTTAAGAATAGAGTTCAGAGACCAACAAAGGGGTGATGGCAGAGAACCTAAAGTGTGAGGCAGACAACAGGAATGCAAAAGGTGCATAGGAGATATTCAACCTATTGAGGTATTTCTTCTAATACTTTCATAAATTCAAAAATCATTCATTAGCAACTCCCCCTCCTCCTGCCTCGGTTTCTCTGTAGCTCTGGCTGTCCTGGAACTTGCTCTGCAGACCAGACCGGCCTTGAGCTTAGAGATCCACCTGCCTCTGCCTCCTGAGTGCTGAGATTAAAGGCATGCACCACCACCTGCACAACATTTCTTTCCAACAGAAAGTAAGCACAGCATATATCTTTGGCACTTTCTCTGAAACTCATTTCTATCTAGAAGAACCTGAAAATGTCAACAGGCTCTCAGAGGTCAAAAATCAAATCAACTGGCAAATGATCTCACTTTTCCACACTGTTAAATGTTAAATGCTTCGTAGTATTTTAAAGATCAGAGGCACATGTATGTCAATACAAAGTGAGAACAGTACGTGGAAGCTTCTGATAATGGCACAGCGTCACAGTTGTATGTTTCATCTTTTGAAGGTCACCTGGGTTATTTTACTGGAAAAGAATAGTTTAGAACGTCTTTCTCTTTGCTCATTTCTCCTTCCAAAACAACTAACTAAAGATGTCTCCACAATAATTTGAGAAGGTCCAAGACCTAACGGAACATCAGAGATGAGTTCTCACCAAGTGTCCTTGTGAATGCAGTGGGTACCTAGCATTTGCCACAACAAAGCTTTCCAGGTGACAGAGACATTTCAGTAATTCCCTTTCTGATTTAAGCCAATATTCCCCTTATGAACACTCTTTTCTTCATAGCAATACAAACTACCAAATCATATTCACCAATGTAGTGGGCCCTGAGCCTCTAAACTTTAGAAACACTGGTAGTTAGGATACTCAAGTAATTGTCAATATATGAATTATGAACATAAACTTTAGTCAGTGTTAAGGCCAACCAGAGATTTAACAGAAATCACTTTTTTTTTAAATGGTGATTTGATGTGTGTGACTTATGTTAAATGAATATTATAATGTTTATACTTGATTACCTCAATATAAATAACTACCAAATTCTGTCTGATAGACAATGTATTTCAAAATATGCTCAAATACAAGAGGTGAGACAGCCACTGAAACAAACAGGCTCTACAAAGATGAAAACACTGGCAATAACCGATGTTATAGATGTCCACGTATGATCACAAGCAGAAATATCTTAGATGCATTTCTATTTTCAGACCCATTATTTGCTTCAAGTGATCAAGAGTATACTTCTAACTATCTTGTCCTCTGGTGCCAGCAAACAAAAATATAGGAAATATATAATAATTAACAATTAATATCTATAAACATGAGCTGGCATTTCCCATCCCACTCCTGTATTAGGTTACGGCAAGCTTTAAATTCAAATTTAGAGTCTGGTTTTAGTCTTGTCCCAATTCATTCATTCATTCATTCATTCATGCATTCACTCATTCATTCAGTAAACAATTTTATCAGGCACCTAAAAGACAGGAACTATGCAAAAGGCCTGGGGCTACAAAGATAAAGGAGATTTAATTTTGCTAAAAAGCTGCTCACAACCAAATGGAAGTGCCTGATGCACAGCCTGTATACTGCACTAAGGACTCTGATGCTGAAATGGCAGATACACTGGTGCTGGCACTGAGCTGTAGGATACAGTAAGGAAGTGCCCATCAAGTACCATCAATTGCACACACATGATCAGAACTGAACAGGCTGTACAGATAAAACAGAGCATCTAGTAGACTCACTGTGTAGCCTTGACGATGTCACAGTTACTCGAGTCCTCTATAAGAGGAAGAATTTCTTTTGCCTTCGCAAGTTCTTGGTTTTCGTGTGCACAGACGTTGTGTCGACCAAATCCCGGAAGGTGGGAGCCATGGCTGTGATTCCTGCACTGAAGAGTAAGAGCAATTGACAAAGCATGTAAAAGAATCAATGTCATAATCCAATTATATAGCAAAGCATTCAACTATCAATACCTGTGCTTTAATTTCTTACAGGAGTATCTTGGAAAAGATTTTATCTTAGATACTTACTATTGGAAAAACCCTTGTCAAAGAACAGGTTATCAGAAAAGGCACGGATGTGCCTTGGTAGTTGTAGCAATAGAGGGTCATGGCTACTGACACTGTAGGGACATTATGAGGATCTTATTTTTAGAGTTGTGGGTATGATGTGGGAGTGTCATATATCAATCTGTTGATTTCATTGGTTAAGTTATAATAAACCAGCTGCTTGGCCTCATGGCTTGGAACATAGATGGGAGGAGTAAACAGAATAGAATTCTGGGTGGAAGAGGAAGTGAGGTCAGACTCTGCTCTGCTCCCGGAGAGACCCGACAGCTCTGCTGGAGCAGAGACGCCATGCTCAGC